>NC_041391.1:83533858-83569156 GCF_002162155.2 Triticum dicoccoides
CTAACAAAAAAATCTACACATCTAATCTAACAAAAAAATCTACTAACTGAAAAAAAAATCTAACATAATATGAACAAATTAATTACACAATCTAAATTACACAATATGAACTACATATCTAAATTACTACAAATCTAATCTAACAAAAAAATCTACACATCTAATCTAACAAAAAAAATCTACTAATAGAAAAAAAATCTAACATAATATGAACAAATTAATTACACAATCTAAATTACACAATATGAACTACATATCTAAATTACTACAAATCTAATCTAACAAAAAAAATCTACGAACTATACAAAAAAATCTAACAAAAATAAAATAAAGTTGCTCACGGCCGGCGACGGCGACGACGACGGCGACGGCGAGGTGCAGCAGGGCAGGCGGCGACGGCGTCGGGGCGGAAGGGCGGGCGGCGACGGCAGCGGGGAGGGGCGGCGAAGGCGCGCGTCGGGGCGGCAGGGCCTGCGGCGACGGCGTCGGGGCGGGGCGGCGACGGCGTCGGGACGGGGTGGCGACGGCGTCGGGGCAGGGCGGCGACGGCGAGGTGGCGGCAGGGGACGGTGTGCGGCATCAGGAGAGATCGAAGTCGGGGCGGGGCGGCAGTGCTACTTATATAGCAAAGGCTTTGGTCCCGGTTCGTGCCACAAACCGGGACCAATGCCCCTCTTTTGTCCCGGTTCGTGCCACAAAGGGCGGGAAACGAAGACCTTTGGTCCCGGTTGGTGGCTCCAACTGGGACAAAAGAGGGGCATTGGTACCGATTGGTGGCACCAACCGGTACCAAAGTGGGGCATTGGTACCGGTTGGCGCCACCAACCGGTACCAATGGACCCATCTAATTTTTTTTTTTGCAGCTTTTTTTTAGTTTATTCTTTCTGTAGCCGTTTTTTTAGTCCCACCTCGCTAAGCAAGAGGCACTCGCAGCTGTTTATAAGCCCTGAGTGCAGAGACAATGAAGAAGAGGCTCAATGCTCACCTGCACGTTGGTTAGCTTCAAGCCTTGAGGAATAGGGTAGACTGCACAGAGCTATGTGCAGTGCAGTTGACACTATTCCGAAAGGCTTGAAGCAAATTAACGAGCATTACGTCTCTTTTTTATTTTTAATGACTTATTTTTAATAGTTGTGATTAACTTAACTAAAAAATGAGCATAGATGCTTATTTTTAATGACTTATTACAAGTCAGGAAAAAAAAAGAAAAAAATAAATATAGCAGAAAAGAAAAAAAATTATATAAAAAACTACTCAGAAATAAATAGAAGCAAAAATAGTTGTGATTAACTTTATTAAAAAATGAGCATAGATGCTTATTTTTAATGACTTATTACAATTCAGAAATAAATATAAGAAAAAATATTTGTGATTAACTTTACTAAAAAATGAGCATAGATGCTTATTTTTAATGACTTATTACAACTCAGAAATAAAAAGAAAAAAATAAATATAGCAGAAAAGAAAAAAAAACTACTCAAAAATGAGCATAGATGCGCTTATAGAGAAAATTCAACCTAAATTCATAAGAAATTTCTACTAACTTCAGAGAAATTCAGTATGAATTTAGGTTAAATTCCCTGTATAAGGGCATCTTTTTCATTTTGAGAGGAGCTCAACAAGGCAGGGAGGGAGGGGCTTATAAACCGGTCTGATTCCCCTTCGGTTGATGAGGTGGGACTAAACTGTGACCGCAACAAGGACCAACCCTTTCGTCCCGGTTGGTGGCATGAACCGAGACTAAAGGGCAGCCTTTGGTCCCGGTTGGTGGCATGAACCGAGACTAAAGGGCAGCCTTTGGTCCCGGTTCATGCCACCAACCGGGACCAATGGTGATGGGCCAGGAGCGAGGACCATTGGTCCCGGTTCGTCCCTCCAACCGGGACCAAAAGGTCCAGACGAACCGGGACCAATGGCCCACGTGGCCCGGCCGGCCCCCGGGGCTCACGAACCGGGTCCAATGCCCCTATTGGTCCCGGTTCTGGGTTGAACCGGGACTAATGGGTTGGACCGGCCTGGACCATTGGCTCCTTTTCTACTAGTGCCTCTAGCAGCAAAGGCGACTGTGGTTAAGCTACTACTGTACTGCACTGAACTGTTAGTATTTTTGCTTCTTCTTTTTTTTTGCGAGAAAGTAATTTTGCTTTTAGCTAGGCACGTTGTGCTCAGATTGCAAGGAAAATTATTAGTACATGGCACACCTTTTCGGCACAACCAGGCAAACCCAAAAGGTGAGAACGAGATATTTCCAAGTAGAGTCAATCAGCTAGCACTCTTTGTGTGCAACCAGACAAATCCTCCTGTTACCAGTCCAAATCATCACCATATATATAAGCATATGCATGTAGCCTACCAAAACGTCATATATTTAGGTATGGAGGGAGTATGACATAGGAACAGCTTTTAGAGATATATATGAGCCACTTACATTATTGTTCCAAAGGATTTCAACCATTCGGTTGTATACTGCTTAATTTCACTGTAATCCATGAGCTGCATCCTTTCCTTGTGTTTTGCACACTTAATTTTCTTGGAGTTAAAATCCCTTTCCAGTTTCAGTTTAGATTTTTTTTCCTTTCTTTCCAATGTACCGGGGGTGACTGTTTTTAGATTCCAAGTAGATTAACTGAAGAAACTTCATTTATTTCATGTTATCCTGCTAATTCTTTTTGGTACAAAAAAGAATTGTAATTGCGAACTTAGCGACATTAACTGAGTTTGTCTTTTGACATCTACGTGCAATAGGTGGTGTTCTTCTCATGGTCATTATATCGTTTATTCTTATTCTTCACAAAGAGAAGAAGAAGGCCAGAGAATTATACAAAAAGAACGGTGGCCCTACATTAGAGAAGGCAAATGTGATTAAACTTTTCAAAAAGGATGAGCTCAAGCAAATTCTGAAGAATAGCAACTTAATTGGAAAAGGTTGCTTTGGTGAAGTCTACAAGGGTCTTCTAGACAATAAGCTAGTTGCAGTAAAGAAGCCGATTAATGGTTCTGTGCTAGAGAGTGACCAATTTGCAAATGAAGTCATCACCCAGTCTCAAGTCATCCACAAGAACATTGTAAGGCTCATTGGTTGTTGCCTTGAAGTCGATGCCCCCATGCTGGTCTACGAGTTTATCTCCCAAGGTAGCCTCTATGACATTCTTCACAATAGCAATAACAAGGTGGCACTCAGCTTGGATGCACGTTTAAGTATTGCTGCACATTCAGCGGATGGTCTAGCTTATATGCACTCAAAAACAAATACTAGAATTCTACACGGTGATGTCAAACCAGCTAACATACTTTTGGATGATAACTTCATACCCAAGATTTCAGACTTTGGCATATCTAGGCTGGTTGTAAGTGACAGGGAACACACTGCATCTATCATTGGCGACATGAATTATATGGATCCGGTGTATCTACAAGAAGGCCTACTGACCGAAAAAAGTGATGTTTATAGTTTCGGAGTTCTGATCCTGGAAATTATAAGCAGAAGGAGGGCAATGCATTCTGACAACAATAAGTTGGTAAAGAATTATCTTGAAGCCCATAAGCAACAGAAGAAAGCAACTGAGTTTTTCGACAAGGAAATTGCAATGACAAAAGATTTGGACCTTCTTGATAGTCTTGCAGGTCTAGCTGTGGAATGCTTTGGCCTTGAAGTGGATCAAAGACCAACGATGATGGAGGTAGCTGAGCGGCTACTCATACTAAGCCGATCTTCTAAGGTGTAACATGTCTGTCACTAAGTTTTTTTTTAAATAATGGGCAGTGGAGGTCTCCTAGAATATATGTAATCGTCTTTCTAAGGTAGCTGACTGTTTGTACGCTCCATTTGTAACGGCTTGCACGTGTAGGTGTAAGATGTTTGTATGCTACAATTTTACCAAATTAATAAATGTATTATTACATATAGTACATTCTTTTCGCTTGCATGTGTGGTTTGTAGTGTTTCAAAGAACTCTTTGTTTTGTGGGTGTTCACTAGTAGAAAACGGAGCTTTATTACCGGTTCGTAAGGGCATTTAGTGCCGGTTCTACAACCGTCACTAAAGGGTGGAGACTAAAGCCCCCCCCCCCCCACTTTAGTACCGGTTCAGCACGAACCGTCATTAAAGGCCCACCATGTGGCGTGAGCTCGCACATGGTATAAAAGGTCCTTTTTTTATTTTAGTTTTTGACAATTTTGGAAAAATTTGATTTTTTCCGATTTTCAATTTTCTGAATTATTTGATGATTTAGTCTCGAATCACCCCTCTTAACTGCTCAAGTGTGGATCACTCATTCCAAATCATCTAACTTCCCATCCTCTCACTCCCTCAGCTTGAGCACGCTTAACTTCGGAGTTCTATTCCCCTACTTTCCAAGTCTGCATTTGTTATTTCCCTGACTAGTATAAGTTGTAAATCCTATTAACCCTCAGCAGTTTAGCTTGAGCATTAGGTCACACGTTTCACCGTTTGAGTTTGAAACTATTATTCTAAAAAACTGTAATTATTTAATAACACTAATATTTCTTGAATAAGTTTGACCATAGTTTGACAAGATTTGACCAAAATTCAAAAAAATGAAATAATTATTTAACACTAATATTCTTGAATAATTATGTAGTAACATTAATACTTCTTGAATAAGTAGTTTGACCATAGTTTGACCAGATTTAACAAAAATTAAAAAAACTGAAATTTGAGCATATCTTTTTTTCCTTTTGGAATTTGAGGATTCTAAAAAAATTGCAAACAGGCCGTAGTTATAGCCGTTTTGAGCGGATTTTCGTGCTGAACATTTTGATATATTATATTATTATTTCCGACATCGTATGCAAAAGTTATAGCCGTTTTACTTTTTCATAACACTTCTTTGCAAAACATGTCCAAGTTTAAGTTTTTTAATTTTCCTAACGAGTAGATGTAGTAATATAACTACATCTGGAAGAATTTTATTTTTTAAATTTTTTTACCATTTTCTTTTGTTTTTTTAAACTGAAATGGCGATGGGGGGGGGGGGTAGTGTTTGAAAATTGCCCTATAGTCCCGGTTTGTGTCTCCCCCCGGGACTATAGGTCAGACCCCTTTAGTCCTGGTTCGTGGCACGAACCGTACTAAAGGTTAGCCTTTTAGTACCGGTTTGTGCCATGAACCGGGACTAAAGGAGATCGTGGGGCCCCGGCCTGACGCCAGCCTGCCATGACAGTACTTCCATAGGCAGTATGAAAAATCCTAACCTCACTTTTCCGTCCTCACCTTGGCATTAGTTTTGATCGAAGTATGCCATAATGAAATGATCGATTCCCACCGCATGTTTGTATTCTTTTCAAGCTTATTTTATGCCAATTTCAGGTATTAGAGAGGTCCATGCTTCCTATCATGGAGGGCACATAGGCACCAATAGTTTTTTGGAGATAAACCCATCTGAGAAAAGATATACTGGGCCATTCATATTGGGGAACTTTTTTTTCAAAACAAATCATCCCACTTTATTACGGTGTTACAAGAGTTACATCGCTGAGTAAAAGCAGGAAAAGTTCATTAGGTGTCTTATCGAAGAAACAAGTACATAAAGGACCCTTTGCCAAATTTGCCATTTCATGGGTGACCATATTTGCCTCTCTAGGGCAATGCACAAAAGAAGTATAAAGAAAATCACATGCCATGTGATAACAGTCGTCCAAGATTGCTGCTGGTGGTCCTGCCGATCTTCCTCCCTCATTCATAGTATTCACCACTTTCAAATTATCAGAGTTAATGATGACCTTATTACAGCCTACAGTCTGTGCTAAATATAAACCATAATGCAATGCAGTTGCTTCGGCTGAAAGAACATCATAACAGAAACCAAGTTTCCAATTACCTGCGCTGATAAAATTAGCTCTGTCATCTCTGATGATTGCACCTGCCGTCCCTAGCAGATCATCGTTGAAGGAGCCATCCACATTCAATTTCACATATCCTCTAGGCGGGAGTTCCCATCCTCCTATTTTCCTCTTAGCTTTAGGGGCAGCCGCAGCAGTGTAATTAGCTGTAAGGACTGTAACAGAAGTAGCAATCTAATTAGCAGTTTGAACCTTTTCTCCATGGCGTAGCTTTCTCCTTTCCCACCATAGGTACCGGCAGGTTATTGCTATCATTTCATGCATCTTTTCCATGTGGCATCTCCAATAGGAATCCAAATATACTTTCGCCCGCCCTATCAATGAGACACGCCTTTTGAATTAGTTTCTCCAGAGCAAGCTCTTTCCAAACATTCATTGTGGCAGGGCATTGAAACAACACATGAGTCATAGTGTTGGCCCCTCTCTTGCAACAGGGGCATTGCGGTGACACCTTGATATGTTTCTGGGCCAAATTGACACCACATGCTAGTGTACCATGCAGCAGTTTCCAAGTGAAAATTCTGACTTTTGTCGGGCAGTCTAGTTCGCTGTTTTGGGTACCGCTCGAAATTTCGTGACCCCGAGCGGTTACCGCTACCCCACAAAATACACTCATACCGAGGAAAAAAATCAAGATTTTTTGAAATTTGAATTCAAACGATCACCGTGGTGTTAAATACGCGGCATCTCTCATGTAACAACAGCGCTTGCAATGGCGTAGTGGCAAAGGCATGCTTTAGGGGGCTGCGAGTCGCGGGTTTGAGTCTTTCCTACTACAGTTTTTTTCTTTCTTTTTTAGATGCGAAAGTAAAAAACTAAAAGTTGAAGAATTCTGGGAGCGCAGAAGGAGTCGACCTCGAAATCCCTGACCAAGCGGCATCGCTGGGTGCGTGTGAACAACGACTACACTAGGAGAAAGGTAGTGATCTCAGAGAGTTAAAAGAGTATCTATATCAACTTCGAAATATTCTTTTTTTTAGAAAAAGGAGGATATACCCCCGGCCTCTGCATCTGGACGATGCATGCAGCCATATTATTAATTATTCCTAAAGACCATACAAAGTGATACATCAATAAGCCTGAAGCCACCATCTTGGCAACACTATTGCTACTCCTATCCCCTTGATGAAGGCGTGCCGAATGTCCAGGCCTAATAGCAAACCGACATTGCATCAAAGCCTAACATCTAAAGCCGGGTGTCCCATCCAAGACACTACCTGGATTGGGTCCCACACCGGTCTGGCACACTCACAGTGAGCACCGCATGCTGCAAGGGCCGTCACCTCCATCATCCCTCGGTCCATCCTCGGAGCAGAACTGAAGCACCGACCTTGCTAGGCCTATCCGCCATCAACGCCACCATGACGCCAGACAGCTTCCTCCTCCTGCACGAATCCATCTCCGCACATCAGATGCTGAGTCTCCAAAGCACCACGCGGCCGAGATCCGCCACCATCAGTGTGCAAGATGAAGCACCGCTCCACCAAAGTCGCCGTCCTCTAGTCCCTCGAGCCCGTGTGCACCTCCAAGAATGACGCCCCCAGGGGGGAAACGACACCAGAGAACCGCCGTCATCCGATCTACTAATCTAGGGTTTCCCCCGGAGGTAGCATAGAGTGGCCTTGAACTTCTCCACGGCGATGCCTTCAGGAAGGGAACGACGCAGACAGCGTCGCCATCGCCGGCCTTGGCAATAGCCAAAAGCAGGTTTTCACCCGGATCTGATCGAAGACCTCCGTCTCTCGTGCACGGGTCGCCGCCATCCTTGCCGGGATATGGATGATCCCGCTTGCCATATCTCAGCAAGGAGAATCCCCCCCACCGAGACCCGCCGACCGAGCAGGGGAGGCCGAGACCACGCCCACAGGAACAGATCCGCGATGGATCCATGCCCGCGCCGCCGCCCAGGAGTCAGCCCCGCGCGCAGCCGCCACCGCCTGCCGAGGCTCGCCGGCGCGTGCCCTGCGCCCCGCCACTGCTCGCCGAGGCCTTCCACCCCGCGCCAGACCGCGAGCGCCGCAGGACACCGCCGCCTGCCGCCTAGATCCGCCGCCCGCGGAGGAAGGGGAGTCGGGAGAGGGAGTCCCCCCGCCGCCGCCGTCTGCCACGCGGGTTTCACCCGGCGGCGGCACCCGGCGGCGGCGCGAGGAGGGGAGAAGGAGAGGGCTGGAGAGCCCCCGAGTCGCCCAGGGCGGGGGCGACGCGAGGGTTAGTAATGGTCCTTCAGTTCTCAATACGTGCCAACTTCGAAATATTTGAATTCAAAATTTCATTTTAAATTTCGTCCAAATTTTTTCCGGTATTTCATGGTTACCGTGAATTTCGGTGCCCCTCGAGAAAAAAGGCTCGCTTGGGATCCAAAACCTTGGTCTAGTTCCCAAACTTTCTTCCACACACTCTTGTTTTGTGGTGCACCTTGGCCATTTGACTAACAGAGATTGTTCCCAAACTTGTGATCCCATTCCATATAGTACGCCAATTTGACAGAACTGAAAATTCTTTGACATTCCCCATGCTAGGAAATCCTCCATGTCATAGTTTGGTAATTTTATAACTAATATTCGGTTGCGATCAACATGCCAGAACGTTTATCTTACGAGCTCCTCCTCCCCTCCCATTGGCCTGTACAGGGATCGATTAAATCATGAACTTTAGATATGATCTGTTGCCCCGTGGGGTTATTACCTTCCTATTCTGAGTTCCTTGTAGCCATGGATCACTCCAGATATTTATTTTTCGTGCATCCCCTACTCTCCAAATGCATCACTGCTTTAGAGTATTCACGCCTGCCATTATACTTTGCCATATAAAAGATGAACCTTTCTTCATATTTGGGAACTTGCTTTTGCTGCCATCCGGAATGCTTCCGTATAGCCTTTTTTTTTGAAATTTTCACCGAGGGGGAGATTTCCCCACCTGAATTTTCATATATCAGGGCCGAACCGCCCCAGCAAACAGGTCATCATTACATTTTTACAAGGAGGGAGAAGGGGAGAGGGGAGAGCGAAGCGGAGGTGCCGCATCTAGGCGGTGAGGCAATAGATCCATACATCGGCAGCGTCCTTGAGGGCCGTAGGAAGGCGGACACGCCACAGAACGGCATCCTCTCTGCACAGCTGCAGAAGCCCGGGGGAGCGAGGGTGGCATGTTCTGGAAGACGACCGCGTTGTGGTGCTTCCAAAGTTGCCAGTAGCAGAGAAGCAGGAACGCCGCCCCCGTCCGAGGAGGGACCAAGCTCGGAGGCGACATAAGGTGGAGCAGCTTGACGGAAGAGACATATGGTGCTGCCCCGACAGAGGCCCAGAATTGTCTGGCGAAGGGGCAAGCAAAGACGAGGTGGTCTGCTGTCTCCAGCGGAGCCGAGCAGATAGGGCCACCCTCCCCGGTCACCTCAACAATGTGCTTACGCAGAAGCACATCCCTCATGTGAATCCTAGCCTGGACCAGAAGCCAGGTGAAGAAGCGGACCCTGCTTGGGGCGTAGCTCGTCCAGATGAAGGTGGCGAAAGGAGCATCCACGCCACCAAAGCGGCATAGGTGGTACACCCCGGCCGAGGAGAGAGCGGCGCCTTTGGCACAGCCAGCACGGAGAGCACGAGTGTCGGCCTCCTCGGACAGAACCAGCGCCTAGATGATGGGAAGGAGGATCCCCCGTTCCCGTGCCCAGGTGTGGTTTAGCCGTGGCACAAGCCCACCGTCGATCCCGTGCTGGACGACGTGGGCAACCGAAACGTCGGGTGAGGTGGCGTGATAGAAGAGAGAGCTCATCTGGATGGATAGGGCACCGCCGGGAAGCCAAGAGTCAAGCCAGAACGCTGTCGTGCGCCCGTCTCCAACGAAGACTTCGGTGAGCGCCTTGTATAGAGGCATAAGCTTGGCGAGGGATGACCAGTGAGGCCCGGGTAGCGACACGGCCGTCATTGGGTTTAGAAGTGAGCGACCCAATTCGCCCCAAACCCAGCGCGCCCAAGGCCGTCTTGGGCTCCTCTGCTGGCATCGTCGACGGCCTCGCCTTTCTCGTGTCCGGCCCGAAGCCCCCCCTCCTCTCTCCTCAGCTCGCCCCGCAGCTCGGTCGTCATCACTGAGATGGACGACGAGCCGGGTGGGCTAGATGGCGCGGTCGGATCGGGGGTTTTGTTGCCCATGGGTTTCGGGCGCGAGGCCCTGCCCGCTATGCATGCGCCATGCAACGTGCAGTGCGCCCCTCCCGCGCCTCCTTCGTCTCCGCCTGTGCGCTTCAGCGCCCCTCCCGCGCCTCCTTCGCCTCCGCCCGTGCGCTTCAGCCGCCGGCTCACACTCAAAGAGCCCGTGGAGTATATCTCCATGACCGCCATGGCTATCAAGCAAAGAGAGCTCAAAGATGCTCTCAAGGGTTGCTGCTCCAAGCTTCAAGCCACCGTCGCCTGCCGAAAGATCATTGATGCCGTGCTTAAGCCGCTGGGAATGAACCCTGTGTCCGAGCTTCGGGCTGCAGTGGGCATTCCTTCCTCTCCGGTGCCTTCGAGTGGTGATGATTAGTGCCCCTCTTCACTCTTTGCCTTGCCCAACGCCTGCGCTCCCTCTGATTGGGCGTTGTATCCTTTCTTTTTACTTTTTTTCTCTTTCTCTCTTGTATCACCGGTTGTTTCCGCCCCCTATATGTAATCGTGCGCCTCAATTTATCAACGACACCGCTCCCCCCCCCATGGTGTCTTTATCGGTGATGGATAGTAACACCTTTCACTCGCTATCGCTTCTTTCCTGGAATGTCCAAGGGCTCGGCGACCCCGACAAATGTGTGCTTGTCCGCGACGCCGTGGAAGAGGCCAAAGTGTCCGTGGCTTGCATCTAGGAGACAAAGCTTGCATCCCTCCCTCTCGGAAAAACCCGCTGCTTTCTACCTGCTCGCCTCTCCGCGTTCGATCACAAGGACGCCGATGGCTCCCATGGTGGTTTAGTCACGGCTTGGGATCCCTCTTTTCTTTCCCTTGTATCTCGTTCGGATGCCCAATTCTCCCTTACCACTTCGTTCTCCTCTACGTCTTCCGACCTCGCCCTCTCGGTCACGAATGTTTACGCCCCCTCCGATCACTCGCTCACCCAAGCTTTCATCAACGAAACGATGGCCCTCTCGGCGACAATTTCCGGAGCCTGGCTTGCTCTTGGAGACTTTAACCTCATTCGGTACCCACACGAGAAGAACAATGCCAACTTTTGCGCCCCCCTTGCGTCTCGCTTCATTGCCTTGATCAACGCCCTCTCATTCGTCGAGCTTCCCCTCGCCGACCGCTTGTATACTTGGACGAACAGGCGCCCGCCGCCGACCCTAACCCACCTTAACCGGGCTTTCTTCAACGCCGGCTGGGATGCCGCTCTCCCGAACTCCACCCTCGCCTACCGCCCCCGTGTCACATCCGACAACTTCCCGTTGCTAGTCACGGCCTCTAGCACGATCCCAGCCTCTCGCCTGTTTCGCTTTGAGAACAAATGGCTCCTGGACCCTCTGTTTCTCCCCTCTACCTCTCCGGCTTGGGCTCACCCTCCCGTTCTTAACGACGGGGCTAAGAACATCGCGGCTCGGGTCAAATCCTTCCGCCCTGCTGCAAAGGTTTGGAAAGCGGCTCACCGGTATGTCCCTCTCCACGATAATAACTGTAGATTTGTTATTGACCTGTTTGACTTTTTCGAGGAGCTTTGTGTTCTCTCGGATGCGGAGGTGTGCCTTTGCCGTGATGCCCAGGCCGCGCTGGCCTTCTCTGTTCGCCAACAAGCGGCGTTCTGGCGGCAGCGGGGCAAATTCAAGAGGATGGGGGAAGGCGATGAGAACACTCGCTTCTTCCACGCCCAGGCTTCCCAGCGCTTCCGGTCCAATAGGATCAAAGCGCTGGACGTCGGCGGCACGGTCTTCGTCAGCCACGCTGCCAAAGCTGAAGCCCTTCACGCCTTCTACACTCCAACCTCCTTGGGCGTTCTTCCGACCCTGTCTGGCATTTTGACCTCCAAAGGTTGTACGCCGAGGTCGTCGGCGTCGACAGGCCCAAGCTGATCGCTCCCTTTGAGCCGGCCGAAATTGAGGCCGCGGTAAAGGGGCTCGACGGGACCAGCTCCCCTGGGCCCGACGGCTTGGGACCGGCCTTCCACCAAGCTGCTTGGCCTCTCGTCTCCGGCGACGTTCTTCGGTTGATGCGCGGGTTCCACGACTGCTCGGTTGACCTATCTTGTGTCAACCGAGCTCATATTGTGCTACTCCCGAAGGGCGAGGGGGTGCTCGCGCCAGGCGGGTTCCGCCCCGTCTCGCTCCAAAACTGCGATGCCAAGATCCCATGCAAGGTCCTCACCACTAGACTTCAACGACAGATCGCGGACGTGGTCGACGTCGACCAGTCTGGGTTCATCCGTGGGAGGAGTATCTCCGAGAACTTCGTGCTCGCCACGGAGATTGTGCAGTGCTGCCAGGCCCGCCGGGTTCCTGCCCTTGTTCTGAAGCTGGACTTTGCTAAGGCATTCGACTCCATTAACTGGCGAAGCCTTCGCCGGATTATGGAGGTGCGCGGCTTCCCACCACTCTGGTGTGATTGGATGGACTCGATCCTACAATCATCTATGTCCGCTGTGATGCTCAATGGCATGCCTGAGAGGTGGATCAGATGCAAAAAAGGGCTGCGACAGGGGGACCCTCTGTCTCCTTACCTTTTCCTGCTGGTGGCTGATGTGCTACAACGGATGATCAAGGCCGAGGGCGGGATGCATCACCCCTTGGTTGACGATGCACCGCCCCTTGTCCTTCAGTACGCCGATGACACGATCATCATCATGCGAGCTGAGTTGGGAGCGGTGCGGCGTCTAAAAGGCGTCCTCGATGACTTTGCTGCTGCGACAGGGCTGGTCATCAACTTCTCCAAGAGCACCGTCGCGCCCATCCACGTCTCCGACTGCGAGCTGTGCTGTGGGATCCTTCCGACAAATCTACCTCGGGCTCCCCCTATCAAACCGAAAGCTCACCATGGATGACTTTCTCCCGCTCATCGCCAAGGCTGAGCGCTACCTCTCCGGGTGGCGTGCTCAACTCCTGTCCTTCGGGGGGCGCCTTGTCCTGCTCAACGCCGTGCTGGACGCCCTTCCCACGTACGCCATGGCTGCAATGGAGGTGCCTCCGTCCGTCCTTCGGGCGATCAACGCCATGCGGCGGTCCTTCCTCTGGGCCGGTGCGGATAAAGCGTCGGGCGCGCAGTGCCTTGTCGCTTGGGACCGCGTCACCAGGACTAAGGCGGAGGGGGGGCTGGGGGTGTGCGCCCTTCCGGTCCAGAACCAGTGCCTCCTTCTGAAGCTCCTCCGCCGGCTGCACTCTCGCCGTATAGCCTATTTAATATTTCCAGTGACGACCCATTATCTCCAAATGCAACCGGATCTTTCCCACCCGGACCCTGGCCATCGTAGGCCTTGCTACAATTGCCAGCAATCCGGACATAACAGCCCAATGAACCTGCCCAAAGTTGAATAGACAAGGGCTCTCCTACTTGCCCCGGGCGATTAGAGTGGCCTACCCGTTGTGGGCCTGCCAGCCGGGTCGCCCGGGCATGCCCGTCCGGCCAGGTCGGACAGCCCGGAGCTCTCCGACTGGCCCCTGCCAGGAGTCGCTCTCAGACATTTCTCAAAAAAAAAAAAGGAGTCGCTCTCAGACGGCAGGGCGCCCAATGCGACGGATACTCCTCATTCCTTTATAGGAGTAATGTTTGTCGCGTTGGCTGACCTGTTTCCGGAGCAGAAGTGAATAGTACCATAAATCATTCAACAGTTGTTTGCTGGTGGTAATCACAATAGTAGGAAGGGGATTGGAAGCAAAAAAAATATCTGTCTGCCAACTAGTTGGAGTATCTCTGTTTGGCTGACCAGCTGCTCTGTTTCATGTGCCAGGAGCAAACATCGACTGGCTACAGTTTGAAGATGTCAAGAAAATGTCAAACTGAACGTGAAGAAGTTTGAAGATGTCAAGTCCCAGAGTATCAAGCCAGGCTGCATCAACTAGCTGATCAAGATCTACAGGATGACATCGCTATTCCAGAGTACCTTCATTTTGTTACTTTCTGCAATGTACTCCCTCCGTTTCTTGATATAAGGTGTATAGATTTTTGAGAAAAATTTCGAAATATAAGGTGTATTGCGCTGGACCACTCGTTTGGATAATTTTTTTGAGGGATTTGTTTACATTTCCTTTTATCACGCAAGCTCCTCTATTTTCTCATGTCAATTAGTCATGTGTAATGTCGCCCAAAACTTGTGAAATTTTCCCTCCATGTGTGTTCTTTAATTTCCATGCAAAAAACTATACACCCTATATTTAGGAATGGAGGGAGTATGCAATACATTGTTGGAGCCCGAAGAAGAAGATGGTGCACACGACATGACGTATGTCATGCTGCTGCAGATTTTCTTATTCTTTTTTTTTGCGAGATGCAGATTTTCTTATTCGAGTCGGCTAAATAAAAGTTTAGACTCGTGCCAACCTAAATATGTGGCTCCTGAATACACTTCCATGGCAGCCCGTACACAACTCAAACCTTGGAAACCCCAGCTTGTACACTACAAAAAACATTACTTGTATGGAATACACTAACAATATATGCGCTTCATATAGAGATGATGGGCAGAACAATATATGCGGGGTACATAACAATATATGCTCTTGAACAATTTAATTGATTCTCTAGTGACTTGCACTAGACAGGCGGGGTACATAACAATATACACTAACAATTTTGGCGATGCAAATGAGATCCTTATGTTGTGCGACTGTGGGTTGATCCTTGGTGGACTTGGTTCGCGTATGTACGCACTAATCACAAACGAAAAATGTGTCCCTTAATTGTGTATTTGTACCGTTAATTTTCACGTCTTGCTATGTGCTCTTGATAGTTGCTTTAACATTTGAACAAGAGTGATTTCTCAAGAACATCCCAGAGTTAGAGAAGGGCCGGAAATGGAGCCTTCACAACTGCTTTCTCTTCTTGGTTTGGTTGGCAGGTAGTCGTACTGAGTGGCCTTCCTTGTATTTATGTTTATGGCCTTGTGTAATAGTCCAGCATCGCTATTTCCCAGAAATAATAATGTAGACTTTGTCTCCCTTTGACAAGTTGGAACTAACTAGATCTAACTCAATAATTGCCGTGCTTGGACTGGTATCTGGAGGACAACCACCCATGACAATCCACCTCAACTTATTGTATCTCAATTTGGCTTCCAGTGGCAACTTGATTAGAGGAGAAGCGGATGCAGGAACGGCTTCTAGGGTGTAGCTAGGGTAGCAGCTGCAGTGTCATCTCTAAACTAGAGCACAAGTGGTGCTAAATTAGAGAAGAAGTTGTACAATGCCTTCCAAAAGAGTTAAAGTACTCCACTAGTTGCTCAAGTGATCCACTAGGGCCACTTGGGCCCTGATTGGACCGTCGTTTCACAGCGATAGACACCTGTAAAATATACAGACCTCCGTCTGTCATTTTGTTTCACAGCGATACGTTGAATGTTGCTCCCAAGTCTGAACCTCTTTGTCTTGCTCTCAAGCCTCAGACTCCCAGTCTCTTGATTACCATGAATGATAGGTGGATGCAGGCCAGGGTGTTCTAACGGAGACGGCGGTGGAGCTGGTGGCCTGTTATGGTGCTTGCTTGATTCTCTCGATTTCTGACCGAATTTTGGAACTAGGGTTCAAACAGGATTCTAATTTGATGGACGGAACAGAGGAAATAGAGGAGTAGCTAGGTGACAAGAGAAACATGCACGATAACTCTTCAGTTTAGTCACGAACGGAGCACAGACGAGGCAGAGGAAACGCTTGTAGCCTGTAGTTTACATGCTGCGGTAAGGGCTTCAGGTCGATACCAAGGTATGTAGCTGCATCGTACTAGCAATGAGTGAACGGGCGGTCATAACGAAGCCGCCTAGTCGGATGGTTTGGCCTAAAGCCAGGGCTCCCCCAGAGGTGATGTTGTCCTTCATAACAAGGTGAGCCATCAAAACCTTTTTCGACGTCGCAGTGGAACTCTCAATGAAAGCATCAATGTCAGTGTCAAAACCGGCGGATCTCGGGTAGGGGGTCCTGAACTGTGCATCTAAGGTTAATGGTAATAGGAGGCGGGGGACACAATGTTTACCCAGGTTCGGGCCCTCTCTATGGAGGTAATACCTTACTTCCTGTTTGATTGATCTTGATGATATGAGCATTACAAGAGTTGATGTACCACGAGATCGTAGAGGCTAAACCCTAGAAGCTAGCCTATGATTATGACTGATGATGTCCTACGGACTAAACCCACCGGTTTATATAGACACCGAAGGGGGCTAGGGTTACACAGAGTCGGTTACAGAGAAGGAAATCTGCATACCCGAATTGCCAAGTTTGCCTTCCACGCAAAGGAGAGTCCTATCCGGACATGGGACGAAGTCTTCAATCTTGTATCTTCATAGTCCAATAGTCCGGCATACGCATATAGTCCGGCTGTCCGAGGACCCCCTAATCAAGGACTTCCTCAATCGCGCCATCGAGCAAAACCAACGTTTAAATCACGTCTGTCGTGTTCGTGTCTCACCCTCCTCCATGGCTCGACCCCACACGGTCGCTCGGCATGCCACTCATCGCAAACCGAGTATACTATAATTTTCCCGCCTGCTTGTCGATGGATCGCGCCATGGAGTACTATCACTACTAGAAGAGATTGACGAGTTGGGGGAGGACAGCTGGCTGTAGCACGAACTGCCAAGAACTTTTTCCATGCATGTTGTGGCCGGCTATTGCGACCTTTGAACGCAGAGCAGTCGCGTGCACCAGCAAGCGGCGCGGGCGACTCTCTCTCGGCCGGCGCACCGCTTCAATGCCGGGGCCAGTGAGAGGTTTCATCCGCTCTGGCCGGGCATGAATGTGGCACTGACCGTTTCGGGCGGGAAGCACGCGCGGGTGATGAAGAGGGTTCGGGTTGATCAGGGGCGGCCGTGGTAGCGGTCCGGACGCCCGCAAACAAGAGATGTTGTACGTTAATATTGCTGCGTATATAATTAACAACGTAAATAATGTACCAGTTGGACAAATATGATTGGAGATGGAGATGGAAATGGAATTTTATGTAAACACGGATATGCATGTCTATGTCTATGTGTGTGTGCGCGACGACCCTCCCGACCTGGAAGCGGGGGCGTGTTTTTGATTGACTTTTCTTTCTTGGTACGTTAAAAAATTGTCTGCCAATTTTTGTTTCTTTTTTTCGGGAACGCGCGTATTCTATTTAAAACCACTGCTATGGAGAGATTTTTTTACTCCATTATAGCCGCTTGTTTGATAGAGTTTCTCGCGTCTCGCTCTCTCACCCTCTCCATATCAAAACAAGATGACAGTGTCCACTCTATCTCTCTCCTCACCGGTGGTCATAGATCCGGCCGAATCCCGTCCGCTGCGGGAGGTGAGGAGGTGCAGCGTTGACGTTGTCGCCGTTGGCGATGGAGGATGCCGATGTGCACCGTCCTCTCGGAGCCGGCGCTGGCGCGGACGAAGGTCCTCCATGCCCTTGTTCGTTGCCGTCGTGTGGGCAGATCCCGCCCGCCCGCCTAAGCGACATCTCGCCCACCTGAGGTATAACTTCTTGTACTGGTCCAGCTCCCCAGGTCGATGCATGCTGGTTTTCTTCTATGCGACTACTCCCCAGCTCCCCATGTATAGTAGCTAGGGTTCGTCGGCTGGTCCAACATCACCTACTATTATAGAGGAAATGCCACTCGAAAAGTTGTCATGATTTATGCCTCGGTGGAGGTATACATGTTGTTTCGACAAAAAGTACATGGTGGTTGTGCGGTCATTATCCATATGCTCCTATTGCTGCTGCTAATCTAATACTATCTGTCGGTGTCAAAACCGGCGGATCTCGGGTAGGGGGTCCCAAACTGTGCGTCTAGGCGGATGGTAACAGGAGACAAGGGACACGATGTTTTACCCAGGTTCGGGCCCTCTTGATGGAGGTAAAACCCTACGTCCTGCTTGATTGATATTGATAATGTGGATATTACAAGAGTAGATCTACCACGAGATCAAGGAGGCTAAACCCTAGAAGCTAGCCTGGTATGATTGTTGTAATGGTTGTTGTTGTGTCCTACGGACTAAAGCCATCCGGTTTATATAGACACCGGAGAGGGCTAGGGTTACATAGAGTCGGTTACAATGGTAGGAGATCTACATATCCGTATCGCCAAGCTTGCCTTCCGCGCCAAGGAAAGTCCCATCCGGACATGGTACGAAGTCTTCAATCTTGTATCTTCATAGTCTTGGAGTCCGGCCGATGATGATAGTCCGGCTATCCGGACACCCCCTAGTCCAGGACTCCCTAAGTAGCCCCTGAACCAGGCTTCAATGACGATGGGTCCGGCGCGCATATTGTTCGGCATTGCAAGGTGGGTTCCTCCTCCGAATAATTCATAGAAGATTGTGAACACCAGGATAGTGTCCGGCTCTGCAAAATAAATTCCACATTCCACCGTAGAGAGAATAATATATACACAAGTTCAATCTGCTGACGTTTTTTGCGGCATGACGTCACACCACTACCAAGCCTTTACTTGAATCATTTTTTACTTTACCACCTCAACGCGTTTAGCGAAGCGGTTTCCTTGGCACGTCTTGTCGAAGCAGAGATCGTGTTCCCCTTATTCCGGGATTCTCATCAATACGGACGTGGGTAACCCAACCGCGCCATTGATGGTGGCGCTTGGGAGATAAGCGAGTTTTACCAGGCCGGTGGGGACGCATAGACTTCGTCCGCCCATATATAAGGGGATTAGGATCCACCCTTTCACCTACGCCTTCTTCCTCCTTTGCTTATCCATCTCCGCGCACTCGAGCTCCAGCGCCCAAGCCCGCACATCTCGTCTCAACCTTCCCCAGTCATGTCTGGAGCGGGAGGCAAGTGGATGACCTCCTCCGTTATGGAGGGGCACATCGAAAGACTGTGCAGCGCCGGATATCTATCCGGCGACATCGCGGACCGGCTGCCCGACGAGGGGCAGCTCATCCCCACCCCCAGGCCCCATGAGAGGGTCGTATTCCTTCCCCACTTCCTCCGCGGACTGGGCTTCCCATTGCATCCCTTTGTCCGGGGGCTCATGTACTATTACGGCCAGGATTTCCACGATCTGGCGCCAAACTTCATCCTCAACATCTCGGCGTTTATCGTCGTGTGCGAGGCCTTCCTCTGCACCAGCCTCACTTGGGCTTGTGGCTCAAGACCTTCAATGTCAAGCCGAAGGTGGTGAAGGGCACTCAAGCGGAGTGCGGAGGCGCCATGTTGGGTAAGATACCCAATGTCGTCTGGCTCGAGGGTGCCTTCGTGGAAATCATCAAGGGATGGAAATCGGGGTGGTTCTACATCACCGAGCCGCGTGACCCTAGATGGGTAGCGGCCCCCGAATTTAGATCTGGGATCCCCATGCGGCTCTCCTCTTGGAAGGAGAGTGGCCTGACCTGGGGTAATTCGGAGGAGCTGACCGGACTCCAAGCCTGTATCCAGAGGCTAGTGAACAAGAAGCTCAAGCTTGTCAACATGGTCCAAGTCATGCTCATCCGCCGGATTCTCCCGTGCCAAGAACGGGCATTTAAATTGTGGGAGTTCAATCCGGTACAGCACCAGACCTTGAGCAGGCTCTTCGACACTAGGTACGAAGATGCCTGGAAAGTGCTCTTCAAGGGCGCCGAAGCCCCCGCATCCGCCACCGAAGATCGCGGATTTCGCTCGCAGCGCCAAGCTGACGAGGTAAGTGATTCTACCCCTTTACGGGACACTTGCTATTCATAGTTTGACTCTATGCAGGTTTCAATTTCCCCTTTTCCTTTGATAGGACTCGATGAGGAAGGCGGAGCAGATCATCTGTCCGGCTCCTATGCCAGAAAACCCAGTAGACGCCCGTCTAGCGGGGCTGCTGGTTCCGGCACCGCACGTGGTGCCGGAGAAGAAGGCCAAGAAGGAGGCCACGGGTACTCGAAAGAGTTCCCGTTTTCAGGTGTCCGACGACTCCGAGGCGGACTCCTCCCCCGAAAACAAGGAGGAGAAAGAGGACTCTCTCCCAGAGGAGGGAGAGAGGAAGAGGAAGGCTTCCCCAATAGGTGAGGCCGAAGGGTCCAAGAGGGGAAGGATTATTCCCCCGGACATCTCCGCCAACGTCAACGTTGGCGACGAAGAATGGCCCTCAAGGGCCAGGCCTCCGGCGAGATCGTAAGTATCCAGATTCCTGAATGATTTACAATTTCTCTTTTGTGTCACATAGTGTCATTCTAATGTCGCACGCTGCCTGTAGTCCGGCCAATGACGATCTCCCCGCTTCATCGAGCGGGTCGTTGGCTCCGTCGGATGTAGACTCCATCCCGACCGCCTCCACCCCTCGCGACGCCGAGGACGCCGAGGTGGGATCCCAAGAAGGGACCCATCAGGGGGAGGCTCCGGAGGCGCCAGAAGGCGGCCTCCCGGACTTTGCACCGGACTCCACGTCGGAACCCGAAGTGGTTCCGGAGTCCGGCCGGCGGCCCCTTCGCAAGAAGGGCAAGACCGTGACGCCGGCGGCCCCCGTCCAACCGGAGGCGCCAGACAACTTGTTGGAGGCACTCAAAGGTGCTTCCACCGAGTAAGGACACCGCACTATTATGAGTGCGGTGATTCAGAAGGTGCAGCTTGCCAAGAGCGGGCTGACCGAAGCCTGCAGTGGCCTTCTATCAGGCTTTGAGGTAAGAAGTTAAAAATAGGCAATGTAATACCGCATAGACAGTAGCCCCTGATGCTCGGTTCGGTGTTCGGAAAGAAAAGCCGGACTGAGGATCTAAAAAAGATATACGCAGGGTTGCTAAAAAAATTATGTCAATATGGGTTTGCAGGCTGCGCTGCTGACCTCTGCCGCACTGACTGCGGAGGTCGGTGCTTTAAAGCAGGAGCTCGAGCGGTCCGTGCAAGAGCTCGGCTTTGCCAAGAAGCAGCTCGAGGACAAAGAAGGTGAGTAACACCACTTTGAATTTGTACCTTACAGAAAAGGATTTAGGTTGCGACAAAAATAACAGGGATAACATGGGTACTGCAGGGGCCACGAAGGAGGTGGCAACCCTGAAGGAGGCCGTGTCCGTGGCCGAACGCAATGCGGTCGCGGAACGGGTAGAGCGAGAAAAGCAGGAGGCGCGGGTGGCGGAGGTTCGGCAAGAGCTCCAGGCTCTCATGGAAAAGCATGAGAGTTTGGAGCGTGACTCAAAGCCTCGAGAGTCCGAGCTTGCCTCGGTTCTCGAAAGTGCCAAAGCCGCCAAGGCCGAGGCCCATAAGTCCCTTCAGGAGATTGAGTCGGTGAAGAAGATAGCGGAGGGTAAGGCATTTTTCATGCAAAGCAAGCATGTGAATGTAAATTACGTGTTACTTACCCGAATTCGGAGCTCTCTAGGGGCGTTTGCAGATCTGCCTCACAGCGTGTCTGATGCCGCCGCATTCTATCGAGCCGAGGAGGGGAGCTCAACGGAGAAGGTCTTCTGGTCTCAGTACGCTGAGGCCGGCCATCCGGTGCCCCCTAGCGACCAGCTGAAGCAGCTGGTCGAGCTCCACAAGGTAGCCGAGCAGGCCATGAAGGGCCTCATAGTCTGGCTGTGGCCTGGAGAGGCCATGCCTGGAAGCTACTTCGGCCTCGTGCGGCGGTTGGTGGATGGGTGCCCCTGGGTGGAGGTTATCAAGCGCTCCGCCTGTATTGAAGGTGCTCGTCGGGCCCTTGCCCGCGCAAAGGTGCATTGGGGCAAGCTGGATGCGGAGAAGCTTATCACTGACGCGCCACCAACGGGCAAGGAGTATCGTACGCCCGAGATGTACTATAAGACTGTCCTGAAGGGTGCCCGCAAGATTGCGGATGAGTGCCCCAGGGATGTAATTATTGAGTAAATTCGCAATGTGTTATCCTGTGCGCTGAAAACTTTGTTCATATGCGCTAAGCAACTCTTATTGATTTAAAATATTACCTTTTGTGCGGCCGTTTATTAAATCTGAGAGATGGCAAGTCGTCGGCTTCAGCCCCCATGCCACGAGTGCTGGGGTGTTCGGGATAAACTTGAGCACTCTTGTTCCCATTTTTGGGTCCATCTAGGGAGGCGCTCAACACAACGAACAAGGCAACCGGACTTATAATGCTTGAACACTCTCACTTAGCCATAGAATTCTATAATTTTAAATTTCGGCGAAGCCCCTAGTATTCGGAAGACCGAGTTCGGGGCGCTATCCACGCCTTGGCCGGACATTATCCGGTTCTTCGCTCGAAGCGGCATAAGTCTTTAGGGACTCGAAAAGACCTCTCGAACAGCGACCAGTCTCTCGCCTTATCATGACAGTCAGTTTTAGCTTTCTCCACTGAGGCGTTAACCCGGCTCAACCGGGGCGCAATCGCAGTGGTTCTCCCAGTGCTACCTTAGCCGACAGAACGGAACGTAAGGTGCCAAACATGAGAGCCGGGCAAACCCAACTATTGACCCAAGACATGATTCGGAGCCGATTCATATAATGCTATAAGTTCGGGGTGCCGCACTTGTGAAAGTGTTCGGACTTATCACACCATAATGCGGGGAACATAAGCCCCTGGTGTATTCGTCCGTATCAAAATATACGGATGCAACACGTAAATGAACATATATATAAAGTAATGCAATTATGGGAAAAAAGTGCTGCATTATTTATTCAAGAAGTTCTGCTATGAGTGCGGAATGATACAAATAGTGCGGTAAGTAAGGGATTGGACTTATTAAAGGTGTCTCCCTCCAGGGGTAGGCTGCGGAATGGTGTATTTAACAAATTTAATGCTCGTAATGGAGACCACCTGAGTGTTCGTCGCAGCCTTTGTCCCTCCCTGGTGTTGCATCATGAGTTCGGCAGGTTCGCCGCTGGACAGAGTTCTGTGTAAAAAAGAAGAAAAATAAAAGATAAAAAGAGCGACACACTTGGGAGCCCCTGGTGTGGTCGAACCGCACTCTGGGTCTGTTGTGGTCGTGCCCCTCCCCCTATGCCCATGGTATCTCCAGAGCGTAATGATGTACGCGGAGAGTTTGTCTTGCAATTGTGCGAGGGTTGGGGTTGGGGCCGCATTGCTACGCGTGCTCGGAACGTGCCAGGTGGTCTTGGTTGATGTTCCTCCGGGCGCGTTTGGCCGTGTCCGGTCGTTTAACGGTCGGACTCGAAAATTGCCTTAAAAGGCTGCTCTGTACTTCTGTCGCGAGAGCCGTTGTATGTTCCTCCGTTTGGAGGGAGCGTTCCGTGTTTCCATTGACCGTGATGACTCCACGAGGGCCTGGCATCTTGAGCTTGAGGTATGCATAATGCGGCACCGCGTTGAACTTTGCGAACGCGGTCCGTCCGAGCAGAGCGTGATAGCCACTGCAGAACGGGACTATGTCGAAGATTAACTCCTCGCTTCGGAACTTATCCAGGGATCCGAAGACCACTTCCAGTGTGACTGAGCCTGTACAATTGGCCTCAACACCTAGTATGACGCCTTTGAAGGTCGTCTTTGTAGGTTTAATCCTTGAAGGGTCTATGCCCATCTTGCGCACTGTATCCTGATAAAGAAGGTTCAGGCTACTGCCACCGTCCATCAGGACTCTCGTGAGGTGAAATCCATCGACGATTGGGTCTAAAACCAATGCAGCGAATCCGCCATAGCGAATACTGGTCGGGTGGTCTCTTCGATCGAAAGTGATCGGGCAAGAGGACCATGGGTTGAACTTTGGGGCGACTGGCTCCATCGCATATACGTCCCTTAGTGCATGTTTCCGCTCCCTCTTGGGTATATGCGTTGCGTATATCATGTTTACCGGCCGAACTTGTGGGGGGAAGCCCTTCTGTCCTCTATTGTTCGGTGGCCGGGTCTCTTCCTCGTCATCGCTGTGTAGCCCCTTGTCATTGTTTTCGGCAATTAATTTGCCTGCCTGCTTGAATACCCAACAATCTCTATTGGTGTGGTTAGCTGGCTTTTCGGGGGTGCCATGTATTTGGCAAGAGCGGTCGAGTATTCGGTCCAAATTGGACGGGCCCGGTGTGGTTCTTTTAAATGGCTTCTTCCGTTGACCGGGGTTTGGAGCCTCGGAATCCGGTGTTGACTGCCGTATCCTCATTGTTGTCACCGTTGATGCGGCGTTTGTTTTTGTTTCGACGCGACCTGCCATTGCGGTCCTTGGTATCCGGACTGCCAGCGTTTTTACTGCGGTTGTCGCTGCGGGCTAGCCAGCTATCCTCTCCCGCATAGAAGTGGGTCATGAGTGATGTGAGGCTGCCATGGATTTCGGCTTTTCCTGTCCTAGGTGCCGGGCCAACCACTTGTCGCGGATGTTATGTTTGAAGGCAGCGAGGGCCTCTACATCCGGACAGTCGACAATTTGATTTTTCTTTGTTAGGAACCATGTCCAGAATTGTCTGGCCGATTCGTCTGGCTGCTGGATTATGTGGCTTAGGTCATCTGCGTCTGGTGGTCGCACATGTGTGCCCTAGAAGTTGTCGAGGAATGCGGCTTCCAGGTCTTCCCAACACCCAATTGACTCTGCGGGCAGGCTGTTGAGCCAATGCCGAGCTGGTCCTTTAAGCTTGAGCGGGAGATATTTGATGGCGTGAAGATCGTCGCCGCGGGCCATATGGATATGAAGGAGATAATCCTCGATCCAAACCGCGGGGTCTGTTGTGCCATCGTAGGATTCGATGTTAACGGGTTTAAACCCTTCAGGGATTTGATTATCCATTACTTCGTCAGTGAAGCATAGTGGGTGTGCGACGCCTCTGTATTGAGCAATATCACGAGGTAGCTCAAGAGAGCGTTGTCTGCTGTGTTCGGCCCGGCCGGAGTTGTTGTATCCGGTGCGACGGTATTCGTCGTGGGTCTTCGGGCGCCCACATGATCCATAGATAGATCTGGATTGTCTTGCCTTGTCCTCCAATATATCCCGCAAGTCCGGCGCGTTCCCCCGTGGCTTCGTATTTTTTGAGCGGTGCCGGGGTACGGTTTTGGTGGAGGGCTTAGATGCCTCTCTGTCGCGGCCACGAGGTGGTCGGTCTGCCGTACTGTGCGCTGGTGATGAAGCTTTGTATGCTTCCTCCTCTAGTCGGGGGAGCAACTTGCGTTTTGGGTAGCTTTTGAAGGGGCGTTCGAGTTCATACTCTTCGGCCGCGAGGATCTCGGTCCAACTGTCGGCCAGCAGGTCTTGATCAGCTTGAAGTTGTTGCTGCTTTGTCTTTAGACTATTTGCTGTGGCCATTAGCCTGCGTCTGAAACGCTCTTGTTCGATGGGATCCTCAGGCACGACGAATTCGTCGTCGTCGAGGCTTGCCTCGTCTCCGGAGGGAGGTATGTAATTATCATCCTCGACCTCTTCGTCTGCCGCTCTCTCATGAGGGCTTGCTTCTGCCTCCTCCTGCGCTGAATCTTGCTGGAGGGGGTTATCTTCGGCACTTTCTGGGGTGTTGTTATCTCCTGTGCCGGAATCTCCATTCTTGCTGTGGCGGGATTTCGAGCGGCGCCACTGACGTCGGCGTTTGGGCTGTTTCTTTAAGGAATCTGCCTCCGCTGCTTCTTCGCCGTCCCCATCTTTTGGGGTGTCCACCATGTATATGTCGTATGACGAGGTGGTTTTCCAGTGCCCTGTAGGCGCTGGTTCTTGATCGTCTCCGGCATCGTCGTCCATACCGTCGATGTCTTCGAAGTCGTAGTCTAGTACGTCGGTTAGATCATCGATAGTGGCTAAAAAGTGGGTGGTGGGTGGGCTTTGAATTTCTTCGTCGTCCGCATCCCAACCATCCTAGCCGTAGTCCGGCCAGGGCTCTCCGGCCGGCGAGAGCTGCTTCAGCGATTTTAAGATGTCGCCGAAGGGTGAGTGCTGAAAGATGTCCGCAGCGGTGAACTCCATGATCGGCGCCCAATCAGATTCGATTGACAGGGGCGCAGGAGGTTCAGAGTCCGGCACCTCGGAGTCATGAGCTTTATAAGGGACGAGGTCAGTGTTCGGCTCCATCGCCGTGGAAGTTGCATCTCCCGAGGCAGTGTCCAACCACCCGTCCTCGATCTGCACGATCGGCTCTGGACTATGGGTCGGGGCGGATTCGTGTGCGGCCTCCAAGGTACTATCAGGCGGCAGAGTTAGGTCGTGCCCATCATGACAGTGTGGCATGCTCGGCTGCGGCTCGGATCCATCGAAGATCAAGTCTCCTCGGATATCAGCCGTGAAGTTTAGGGTTCCAAACCTGACCTGACGGCCAGGGGCGTAGCTTTCAATCTGCTCCAGATGGCCAAGCGAATTGGCCCCCAGTGCGAAGCCACCGAATACGAAAATCTGTCCGGGGAGAAAAGTCTCGCCCAGGACTGCGTCGTTGTTGATTGAAGAGGCCATCAAGCCTATCGGTGACGACACAAAGGAACTCTCAATGAAAGCACCAATGTCGGTGTCAAAACCGGCGGATCTCGGGTAGGGGGTCCCGAACTGTGCGTCTAGGCCGATGGTAACAGGAGACAAGGGACACGATGTTTTACCCAGGTTCGGGCCCTCTTGATGGAGGTAAAACCCTACGTCCTGCTTGATTGATATTGATAATGTGGATATTACAAGAGTAGATCTACCACGAGATCAAGGAGGCTAAACCCTAGAAGCTATCCTATGGTATGATTGTTGTAATGGTTGTTGTTGTGTCCTACGGACTAAAGCCATCCGTTTTATATAGACACCGGAGAGGGCTAGGGTTACATAGAGTCGGTTACAATGGTAGGAGATCTACATATCCGTATCGCCAAGCTTGCCTTCCACGCCAAGGAAAGTCCCATCCGGACACGGCACGAAGTCTTCAATCTTGTATCTTCATAGTCTTGGAGTCCGGCCGATGATGATAGTCCGGCTATCCGGACACCCCCTAGTCCATGACTCCCTCACTATCACTGGTTAAATAAAGAAATGCATTTTTTCTCGGATATCTTGGTT
Organism: Triticum dicoccoides; assembly: GCF_002162155.2. NCBI lineage: Eukaryota > Viridiplantae > Streptophyta > Magnoliopsida > Poales > Poaceae > Triticum > Triticum dicoccoides. The sequence goes on from NC_041391.1 coordinate 83,560,686, forward strand.
TAGTTCCCATCAAGATAATCATGATGCTTTTGTTTGTTGGTGTACATTTCATTAATTCTTATTAACAATTGAGATGTCGTTGTTAATCTTGTAAAACAAAATAACAACACTATATCCCTTTTTTATATTTCTGGAAACAGCGATGCGTATCTCCATACCCGGGCATGTCTTCCTTAATTTTAGTGGAACTACACAAAATTGTATGGCCATTGTTGTTCCGCCTCACTGCCCTCTGCCACGTGGTTCTTCGTTCCTCGAGCTTGATTACTCAGAAGAAACAGACCACAGTGAGGATTTGTCGAACTTCATAGGTGCCTCACCCAAACTTGATGCCAAATGGATGATGCATCACCACCATGACCTACCGATGCTCATGGTTGCGCCTCATGGTTGCGTCGGCTGGTGAAGTTGATCGATTTTCAATGAAAAACAAGCTTTCTTCCATTATTGCTCGTTGCTTGTTACCCACAAAGATGATATCCTTAGTCAACTCACCTTGGTTGCGTTGGAGACGCAGTCGTCTTTCACATTGGTGAAATTTGATCACACAATTGGTTGGCTATGAACCAAATATTTCCTCGAAGAAGGATCGAGGTTGGTACTAAGAGCATAAGTTTTGTATTGATTTCTAACCTTCTCACAACTTTGTCTCCAGCTCCCCTGTAATTTTATTTGTAGCTATTAACTTTGATTAAAAAATGGTGTGGACTAAAAACCCGGATGGACGTAGTAGCCCTCCATTTTTATTTACTCCGCATATTAGATTTAACTGAAGCCAAACTTTGTAAAGTTTGCCCAAGTTTAGGCCGAACGCAACAAACCATAATTATTAGAGAGGGCAAACTGTACATACTCTCAAACCTTTCCGATAATTAAAACTAAAATTCTTTATTTGTACACACTCTCACACGTTTCCGATAATTTGACGCATGTGTGGTTGTTCACTTAAGGGAGGGTAGTGTACCGCACGTGAAGGACAGGAAGTGCGACTACGATGTGTGGATCGTTAGTTCATCGGAAGTACTTAGTACTTAAGGGAGGGTAGTGTACCGCACGTGAAGGACAGAAAGAGTTTCGTTTCCTACATACACAATTTAAAACGATTGTTACGGAGAGAATAAGAAAACCACTTCACTATATATTAGTCATATACACGAGTACTATAGGGACGCAACTTCATTGACTTTAGTGCACCTGCCTCTGGGTTTATGACAGGTGTTCCCAAAATCTGGCTGGCCCACCTGTCATACAACCAAAACCAGGTGCAGTTAAGGCACCGGAGCTCAGCCCGTACTACAATATATATATATAAGATGGAGCCTCAGCGCTTGTTCGCTAGGGTTTGCACTCTCCACACTCTCGCCGCACTACATATATATATATACACACTACTAGGGAAAAGCCTATACACAGAATCTTACCAGCAACACGCTCTAAAATAAAGGCGCTGCTGCTACGTAGCAGTAGCGCGCGCAAGACTAACTCGCTGCTGAAATAGATATAGCAATAGCACGCCCACTCTAAGACGCGCTGCTGATATAATTCCCACGAGGCCGCCGCGAGGATAGTTCTAGCAGCAGCGCGCTATCACCAAGAGCGCTACTACTACATAGCATAGTAGCAGCACATTTCGCCAATAAGCGCTACTGCATGCTAAGTTTACTACAGAAATTTAGTCCCACCTCGCTCCATGAAGAGAGTTTGTACCAGCTTAAATATGTTACTTCTCATACTTTGACAAGCACTTGGTCTTCGTTGAACTCTATATGTAGAATTTTTGGCCGCAATATGAGTCTTCACCTGTTCCTAAACAAGTGAGGACTCATATTGACAAATTAGATTGTACACAAAAAGATCGTTGATGATCAATGTATTTTTGAAGTCTATTTTTTTACATGGTGACACATAGTAGTAGCGCTTTCTTTGTGAAAGGCACTACTGCTAGGTAGTTTAGCAGTAGCGCCTTTATCTATAGCGCGCTACTGCTAAGCCATTTCATCTCCCACCACCCCACTCCTCGATCCGATCCCTCACACTCACACACTCACTGGATCTCCCCCTCACCCCCCGCGCCGGTCCTCCCCCATCGCCCCTCCTCCCTCAGCACTGCCGTCACCTCCTCCTCCTTGCTGGACTCGGTACCAGCCTCCTCCTCCATCCTCCCTCCACTCGCCGCTGGCTAGCCCCTCCTCGCTCCGCCTTCCTCATCCGTCCTCCCTCCACTGGCCGCCGGTCGGCGCCTCCTTGCTCCGACTTCCTCCTCCGTCCTACTCTCTTCTCCCTCCTCGAGTCGCCCCTCCTTCTCCCTCCTCCCTGATACGTTTTGATTTAGTAGGCTAGTTCATATGCAACATTTTTATTTAGTTGATATGATTTAGTTGATTTAGTAGGCTAGTTGATTTAGTTGATTTAGTAGGCTGGTTGATTTAGTTGATTTAGTAGGCTAGTTGATTTAGTTGATTTAGTAGGCTAGTTCATATGCAACATTTTGATTTAGTTGATATGATTTAGTTGATTTAATAGGCTAGTTGATTTAGTTGATTTAGTAGGCTAGTTGATTTAGTTGATTTATAACATTTTGATTTAGTTGATTTAGTAGGTTAGTTGATTTAGTATGCACCATTTTATTGTTATTTTTTCTGTACATGGATAGGTAGATGCTTTTTATTTTTTGTAATAAGTTATTTTTTGGCAAAATGTAGGTGGTACCTTTTCATCTAATATGTTACTAGATCTTAGGATTATAATTGTCCATCAAATTGCTTCTCGCGGAAGAACCAAATATATCACATGCTACTGTTTTTCTTTCATATGAAGTGGATCATTAATCCTTTGCTCATATTGCTTTAGGAAAAATGGCGCCACCACCACCACCACTATGTCGACTGTGCAAGTCAAGGTGCGCCAGCAGCCTTGCAACTGGCAAGCTGTTCGGCATCTACTTCCAGCCGAGTTTTCGTCATGCGGCGGTAAGAAATTAGATGAAATGTAATAACTATTTTATTTTTAGTGTTCGCATTACTACATTGTGTCATTTTGCTTATTTTACACAGATCGTCCCATGCAATGTAAGGTTGAAATTCAACAAGATGACAGGAGACACTGTGACATTTGAGGCTCCTGGGGGGGGCGTACACTATGGAGGTCGAGAAAGGACGCAACATGTCGCAGATTGGAGGAGATGGATGGGCCCGTTTTGTCACCCGCATGCGTCTTACTGGTGGTGAGTTGATCAGTTTCTCCTTCAGAGCAGAAAGACCGAAGCTGGCTGTCATTTATCTCAACCTGATGGAAGGTGATGAAGATGACGAAGATGATGAAGATAATGAGGACCAACTCGATGAAGGTGATGAGGACCCAATTCATGAAGCCATCGTAGCTCAAAGAACGAGGCTAAGCGAGGAGGAGGTGTCCAACCTGTGGGACATAATTCCGCCACGTGCTGACTTTGTCCGGGAGCCATTCGTGACCCACCTGACAAGTACCATGATTGATCGACATGATATGGTATGTTATACTTACAAATGCAAATTATCCGATGAAATACTTAGTGTACAGTCCGATGATATGGTATGTTGTGTGGAATCTAGTCGATGATATGTTTTAGTGTAGAGTTCGATCACATACTTATTAGTGTAGAATCTAAGGAACTATTAATAGTGTAGATAATCCATATGTACTTATTTGTGGGGCTATTTATTAATTGATATGTTTTTCTTATTCAGAAATTGGCAAAGATCCTATCTGTGAGTTATGGTATCGAGCCTGATGAAGAAGGCTCAGCTGGACTACGCCTTACTGCATGGGGCTCCGTCACAACCTGTACTTACCGCGTCGAAACGGACGGTCGCACACACTTAAACTCGGATGGGTGGAAGAAGTTCCTCGATGGCAAGAATCTTCGTGTTGGACAGGCCATCCTAATTACTATCAGGAACACCAACCACCCAGGCTTGAGGATGATGATTGTGTTCGATATCATCTAGAATATGTGTGTGTGGCTATATCATCTAGAATTACATATGATGATTGTCGTCGATATCATCTAGAACTACATATGATGATCATCGTCCATATCATCTAGAACTACATATGATGATCGCCATCAACATGACCTTGTATTGCTTGAGGATGCATGTTGACTATGCATGAAATTGTTATCTAGTACTCCCTTCGTTCCAAATTACTCACCGTGGTTTGAACTAAAACCACGACGAGTAATTTGGAACGAAGGGAGTACTACCTAGTACTTATAATGGTTTATGAATTTGATATCTAGTAGTTATACCTAGTATCTGAAAAGGGAAAGAGGGAAAGGGGTACGGAGGAAAAGGATGAAAGATATATCAGTAGCGGGGGACAACGAAATCGCTACAACTAAATAATAGCAGCGCGTTCCGCAAAACCGCTGCTGATATCGGCAACAGTAGTAGCGCGGGTACGGACCGCGCTACTACTATAAGTTAGCTGTAGCGCCTTATTAGTAGCGCGCCTGCCCGCGCTACTGCTAGCCTAAAAACCAACGCTACTACTAGGGTTTTCCCTAGTAGTGACACGCTAGAGGCTCAGCCTTCGTTTGCTAGGGTTTGCTATATTCACAGTCTCTCACCCTCTCTTCACCAAATCTAAACAAGACTGCGATGGCTCTTGTCTCTCTCTCCCCCCTCATAGCTGGAGAAGGAGGCGTCCGGATCCCGTCGCACCGGGAAGGAGAGGAGGTGCACCATTCCACTACTAGGGAAAAGCCTAGCAGCAATGCGGATTCTAGGTATGTTAGTAGCGCGTGGGGCGGCGCTACTAATAAGGCGCTATAGCTAACTCATAGCAGCAGCGCATGCGCGCCCGCGCTACTAATATACAAGTGTAGCAGCAGCGTTCTTACCCAGAGCTCGCTACTGCTAATAGCTATAGCGCGCTTCCCCATTGCGCGCTACTGATACTATCACGCTGCTGCTAAGTTTTCTCCACTCGCTGCTGCTAATTTTAGTAGTTTTTTGTTTTTTTCTTCTGCATATTTGTTTTGTATTTGAACAACCTTTATAGAAGAATCTTTAGCACATACAAAATGCCATCATGATATAAATGCATGCGAGACCAGAAATGTAATCATAGCATATACATACAAATAGTTTCATCATAATCATCATCCAACACAAAGTGGTATCTTGTCATCATCTCGAAAATAGCGATACATGCAAGTCTCAAATACTTGCAACTACAACGTCATCCATCTAAACAAAGGCATACACGAGAAGAGCTATCACTATGAGTGAGAGCGGAACTATGCAGTACATCAGGTGGCGGTTACGAGTCCTCTCTCGCGCTAGCGTGAACCTCAAGTAACTAGCTTCTCCTTCTTGTCTGCTTTTGAAGCCTTTATGGCTGGCGCCCGAGAACCCATTCACTTGCGCTTGACACTCATGCCACTCGTTGTACACCCCGGGAACCTTCCCTTTGTACACAACATAGCACTTCCATCTCGCCATCAAGAAACTAGGGACCTATTAGAGATGCATCTTCATGAAGATGATGTACAATCATATGCAACAAAATATACAAGAGCAACACGAAAAAGAAAGGTTTAGCAACTAGATGCAACATACAATATGCAAACTAATTAACTAGAGGTACGCAGGTCATCGTACGCAAACTAACAAAGTAGCGTTACACAAGTTTGGCAGGGACCGTGGACATCACAAAGTTTCATCGGTACAAAAAGTATACAAGTTGAACCGACACATATCATCATCATCGGCATCATAAATCACTAGAAGTTCCATCCTTCCATATCATGGAGGATGGACCCTAGCTTCTTGAACGACGTGAGGTCTAGACGTTGCATGCCTATGTGAGTTTAGACGTCAGCTCGCGATATAGGGCCGTGGTGGAACATCCCCTTCTCATCGACGACTTCTTTCATGATGATCGTTGCAATGTCCCTTTGGATGCGAAAGAAGTCATCTCTAAGTTTAAAATCCGCTTCTCCATGAGATTCTAGCCACTTCTGGATATGATCATCATTTCTTCTTGTCATGCAAAGCTTTTGGTGATCCTTGTTGAACTGAATCATGAGATGGACGATGTAGAATCCATCCTTTTTGCTTGGTTTTGGGACATGGATGCAGGAGAAGTTAGTTTTATGCGCGAAACCCATCTTCTTCTTCCTTAGTTTCCTAATATGCATGTGGCTACCTCAAATGTTGAAGCCTTGGAGAGCATCATCTAGAATATTCATTATGTGGGTGTAGCCCTTTTTCTCGTAGTCTATGGAAGGGTCAAAATACACGACGTGGGGGACTTGCGGGTAAAGAACGATAAGGATGGCACGCCCGTTGCTACGGGGAAAAGACACCTCAAATTATTCTCCATATGAGCGAGAAGGAATTATTGAAATGTACGAAAGGGTTGTCCGTAACTGACTTACTTAGCATGATAAGGCACGAGGACAATTTCGTGGTCCTTATTTTGTACCATGAAGTTTTGGAGGTAGTCCCTAGCAGTTTCACGCTCAAAGTCGCCGAGACTGAAGAAAGACTCGTGCATGTAGTACGGATCCGCCACACAGATTTGCGAGACTTCTTCACTCTTCATGACGGAGATCATATGTTGCGCAAAAAGGCGGACGATTGTAAAATCGAGCCGCCTTGTTAGAAACATCTCAAAGATATGGTCAAACCGCAGGAAGAACACCTCCGTGGGCTGTGTGTCGACGTAGCACTTCCCCTCAGGCACACGAGCCGCGTATGTCGGATATCCTTGATCCTTTGAGGCTACTAGGTTTTTCTCAGTCGACAACACATGGTCGTGCAGTCTCCTGAGATCCCCTGATAGTGCCTCCAGCGGTTTCGGCAGTAGCATCGGCTCGCCCGTGAGATGGAACATGGACGCACCTTTCATGGGTACACGCTCTTCAGAATCCATCATCTGGCTATTATGTGCTCTGGCTTGTTTGGAGGCAGTTATCTTCCCCGGTCTCTTCCTCTCCTTTTTCTTGGGCACACCTTCCAGACCCTTTTTTAACCCCTGCCCCAGGGTTCCCGGGCTAAGCACTGTACGACCGCCGGCTAGTTGAGCATGTGTTGAGGCGGCATCTTCAGGCGTGTCCTGTGATGAATTCATGAAGAGAGACTTCTTGCAATACTTCCAATGACCTTCCTGCACTTTTACCGAGGTAGCCACGGCTTCCGAGGCGATGCTTCCCCATGTTCCTTTGCTGAAGGCTCTTGAATTTCGCAGCCTTAGCCTTGGCTGCCTCGGTAGTGCAAGTGTCCTTGAACTTTTTTAACTCCTCTTCCGTAAGTGTCGGATTTTCCTCCATAATCTTGGACAGGGGTTCCTCAGCCTCAATAGCTCATGGCGTGATTGTTAATCTTTTTCATCTTCGGATCATCCCACGGGTGTTCTATGTTATCATCCCGGTCGGGGAACTTGAATCTCTTGTGCAACTTCGTTAGGAGCAACTGCGTCAAATGTTCTGTACTCCTTAAGTCATCCTCATTGATGCTCGCGCATTCCCATAGGATGCATCCTACTTGGTTCCCATAGCACTTGCGACGTTCTTCCGGCTCTAATGGCTCAAACTTGCCAAGTGCCATCTTTGTAATCACTAGTCGTCCAATCCCTAGCTTGTTAGGTTTTCATATACTCTGCTTCTTATGCTTCTTCTTTTTGGTAGCGGCATCGGCGCCGGTACCTTCCCCGCCGGTATCTTCCCCTCCGGTACCTTCCCCGTCGGTCTCGGCGCCGCCATCGGTGTCGGCGCCATCGGTGTCGATGTCGGCGTGAGTACCATTATTGAGGCCGACCTACAAACCTTGCTTAGCAGTCAAATAGTCGAGGTACTCTTGTTCACCATCATAATCCATCTCGTCTGCATCTAGGTCAGAAGGCCCAGTTTTTTCGTTGTTCGACATGTTTCCTATGATTAAGTCTCCTCGTTTATTTCTAAAAGTATGAAAAAAATGAGAAATGACATAAAAAAGAAATCTATGTGCCATCACTCGATATGCCTACTATCTAGCACAAATCATGCCAAAATTCACGGAAAATTTCGGCATGACCTTTGCTAAAAAAAAGGACATATCGAGCGCCTGAAATTCACCGGAACGGAAATTAATCAATATTCCGGCGTAACATGGGCCACTCGGATCACTTACCAAAATTGAACCAAAACATCACATGTCCAAATGACATGTCCAAATTCCAAACATCACATGTCCAAAACATGACATGTCCACATATCACATGTCCAGTTAAAATTTGCATATAAATTCAACCTAGCTAAATTTGCATATAAATTCAACCTAGCTAAATTCATAACTAAAAATAACCTAATTAACCTAATTACCCCTAGCTAGCAGAGAGAGGGGGGTTACAGAGGGTGCTGGGGCAAGGAGGCCGAGGTTGGGAGGGCAGGAAGCAGAGGAGGGAGGCGTGGCGCGTCAGGGTGGGGGGCGACTCCCGGGGTCGGG
>NC_041391.1:83569634-83601062 GCF_002162155.2 Triticum dicoccoides
GGGGGCGAGCGCCGGGGTTTGGGGCGAGGGCTGGGTCGGGGGCGAGGGCCGGGTCGGGGGCGAGCGCCGGGGTGCAGCGGTGCGACGGGGGAAGAGAGAGTGGGGATTTGGGGGGGGAGGCGGGATGAAGCAGAGAGAGGGAGGATTTTCGGTTAAGTGGACGTAGCAGCAGCGCGTTTATACCAAACGCGCTACTACTAAAACAAGTAACTACAATGGTTTCTAAGGAAAACACTACTGCTACCTTTACTAGTCGTAGCTCTTTTTCAGTAAACCGCTACTACTATAACCAGTTTTCCTTTTTCCTTCCCTTTATTTTCTCTCACTTCTATTTTTCCGAGAGCAGTGAACGAAGGGAAGGCGATATATATTACATCATTGGACCCATGCATAATAATGGCTAAGTGTGTATACAAAATAGGAACATATATATATATACACACATCATTTGACCGATAACATACGGTTCCTCGGCGTTGACGTTTTTGTTTTTGGGTCAGCTTCTTTCCCTTCTTATTCGTTGAAGAATAATTGAGCCCCTCATTGTGACTTTGCCTTTTCCATGGAGTATGATTTTTCTTAGGTAATGTAGTATTGATTCTTCTTTTGACGTATACTTCATCATCATCGTCAACTTCCTTCATTGGATTGCCGTACTGATCGTAGTCTTCCTCGTTGGCGACTCCATCCATTCCAATGTTGTTCCTTTTGCCTCTCCTCACGACAACACGGCTGGGATTGCGCGGGTTGGTTATGAAGAAGCATTGTGTCACATGCTTAGCGTGTACCCATGGCTTGTTTTTTCTGATAGCGTTCATGATAGCGCTCTTGGCGTCGGGTATAGTCATGGTAGTGAAAATCCGGATTTCTCTTTCAATATTCTTAACCCATCTGACACGGAACATCATCATGTTGTGCAGTCCAGAGTAGTCAAACTCCAAGATCTCCTCGACCCTTCCATAAAATCGTTTAGTTGCACCGTTGTCGCTGCCGGTCATGCATTCCATCCTCACCCCTGAGTTCTGATCATCACTGTCCATATATTTGGCCTCCGTGTAGAACGTGTATCCGTTGATATCATATGCCTGATAGGTTACGAGGTTGGGCGAGGGGCCATGTGCTAAGGCGTATATGAGAAATCCGTCCTTAGAGCCCTCCTCCGGGGGATTAGCAATAATATGCTCTTTGAACCAATGCAGGAAAGTGGAGTTGTGCTCTCTAGTAACTTCGGCGTCCGTCCTACATACCCCCCAGTCACAATACTTCTTTGCGATAATTTCTTTGTGCAGTGCCATGAAAGGATCTACCTCGTCTAGGTGTTGTAGCACTAACAAGTTTGCTTTGTCAAATTCGCTATGTCGATCACTACATCTGTCGGAAGCATGCCACGGCACATCCAAATACAGGGGTGCCGTGCACCCCCTGTGCTTCACCGATGAGGTGCTGGATCATGAATTTCTAGAGGGATTTAAACCCGTAAACATAGAGACATACGATGGAACGACAGGCCCCACAGTCTGGATTGAGTACTTTATTCTTCACATCCATATGGCTCGTTAAGATTATCTCCACGCCATCAAATACCTGCCGCTCAAGTTGAAAGGGCCATCTCGATCGGCACTGGTTGAAAAGCCTCCCCGAAAACTCAACTGGAATTTGGGAGGAACTTGAGCATGCTTTCAGGGCTAACTTTCAAGGGACCTATGTCCGACCTCCGGATGCAGACGATTTAAGTCAAATCCAACAACCCGGAGAGTCAGCCCGCAAGCTTTGTAACAGATTTCTCACCAAGAAGAATCAAATCATCGACTGCCCGGATGTCGAAGCCTTAGAGGCTTTCAAGCACAGTGTCCAGGACGAATGGTTTGCCAGACAACTCGGCCAGGAAAAGCCGAGGACAATGGTAGCCCTAACAAGCCTCATGACCCGCTTTTGCGCAAGAGAGGATAGTTGGTTGGCCTGCAGCGGCACCAGCGACCCAGGTACATCCGAAGTCAGGAACGACAATGGGAAGCCGCGACGCAATAAAAACAACCGTCGAAACAATGACGACAGCCCAGACAACACGGCGGTAAACACCGGATTCAGGGGTTGTCGACCCGGTCAACGGAAAAAACCATTCAAAGGTAGCAGAGATGGACCGTCCAGCCTAAACAAAATTCTAAATAGATCATGTCAGATGCATGGCACCCCTGAGAAACCTGCAAATCACACCAACAGAGAATGCTGGGTATTCAAGCAGGCTGGCAAACTAAACGCCGAACTCAAGGGGAGGGAGACGCCAAGTGAAGACGAGGATGAGCCTCGCCTGCCGAACAATGGGGGACAGAAAAATTTTCCACCAAAGGTCAAAACGATGAACATGATTTACGCAACCCACATACCAAAGAGGAGGCGCAAACGCGCACTCCGAGACGTATATGCTATAGAACCCGTCACCCCCAAATTCAACCCATGGTCGGCCTGCCCAATCACTTTCGATCGCAGGGATCATCCGACTAGTATCCGGCATGGAGGTTCGGCTGCCTTGGTGCTCGACCCAATAATCGACGGATACCATCTCACCCGAGTCCTCATGGACGGTGGTAATAGTCTTAATCTGATATATCAGGACACTGTCCGCAAGATGGGGATAGACCCGTCAAGAATCAGCCAAAGCAATACTACCTTTAAAGGAGTAATACCAGGCGTAGAGGCCCGCTGCACGGGATCTCTGATACTACAGGTTGTATTCGGTTCGCCCGACAACTTCCGAAGCGAAGAACTAATCTTAGACATCGCTCCATTCCGACGCGGCTACCATGCACTACTCGGAAGAATGACCTTCGCTTGTTTCAATGCAATTCTGTATTACGCTTATCTTAAACATAAGTTGCCCAGTCCACGTGGCGTCATCACAATTAGCGGAAATACAGAGCTTTCATTGTGTGCGGAAGAATATGTGGCGGCTCTAGCAGCCGAACCACTGAATGGCCTCCCCAACCCGAATAAATGATCGGTCGTCAAGACCACAGACGCAGCTAGACTTGTCCGGCGCACCACTAGTTGTAGCAGCCCAGATAAACCTGAGCTTGGTCGACGGATATGCCCCCATATGTGGTGCTAGGGGCTGCCCGCATGTAAAAGGGTCCATAGTTCGGCTCGACCCTATTAATACAATAACATATTGAATTATCATGGTTCATTAAGAATAACCAATTTTTCGCACGATCACACCAGATTCCTTCACCCCGGGTTTTCCTTTTTACAGATGATCATCGTGCTACACCCTTCCAGGATACGGCACAACAGAGACAAAGGCGCAGACGTGCAGCAGGGCCCCGTTCAAAGGTTTCTTTTTATATTAAGATCCTGTGTAAACCTTTCTTATTGTCTCTTGTTGCTTCACACCCTCCGGGCACTTAGAACAACCGAGAGGGATACTGGCGTTATTGGCATTTCATCATGCCAGACCAATGCACGTCCCTGGATATTCAGAGCTCATTATCGAGGGCGGTACTCAGCCCAGCATATGTTGTGAAGTCCGAATACCTTCGGGAGTGTTCGGCGTCGCGAGTTTGGCCTTATATGCATCAGCTCTGAATCATGTCTTTGGTCAATAGTTGTGTTTGCCCGGCTCCCGTGTTTTGCTACCTTACGTTCCGCTCTATCGGCTAAGGTGGCACCGGGAGAACTACTGCGATTGTGCCCTGGTTCATTTGGGTGAGCATCTCAGTAGAGAAAGGCAAAAACTGACTGCCATGATAAAGCGAGAGACTGGTGAACCACTCGAGGACTCAGCGGAATCTTCGCGATTCCTCCACATTAACGAAGGACCGGTTTCCTGGTCAAGTATGTACGCGCACCATATTCGGATGAACGTATACATACCAGGGGCTATATAGTAGCCCCACCGTCAAACTCCTATGGCTAAGTGAAAGTGTTAAAGCTATATAGTCCGATCGTTCATTGCGCTATCACCTCCTTAACGGACCAAGACGTTGGATGAAGTGTGATTACGCGCTTTAGCAAACACCCCCGCATTATATGCGTGGGGCTAAAGCCGACGACTGCAAACATTCAGGTTATATACATACATACATAAACGGCCGCACAGGAGGCACTACAATACTTTATTATCAAAGAAGCATTGTTTTTACAATCAAGATACATGTCAGTGGAACATGGTACTGTTTGAGCACTAAGCCTCTATTAAACGGGCACCTTCTAGGACTTCTTCAAAATAATGCTTGGGCGAGTCCTGACCCCCAGGCGGACCCCTGGCTGCAACAGCGGTAGCCTTCATCTTCGCCCAATATTTCTTAACAGGGGCAAGAGCCATCCGCACGCCCTCTATGCACGGCGACCTCTTGACAGCGTCGATATGCAGCACAACACGAAGAAATCGTTGCACTAAACCAAAATAACTATCTGGACTTGGCTCCTTCGGCCAAAGATGATACACGATGATACGTCTCGGTCGTATCTAAATTTTTTGATTGTTCCATGCCAATATTCTTCACCTTTCATATACTTTTGGCAACTTTTTATACTATTTTTGGGACTAACATATTGATCCAGTGCCCAGTGCCAGTTCCTGTCTGTTGCATGTTTTATGTTTCACAGAAACCCAATACCAAACGGAATCCAAACGGGATAAAAACGGACGGAGAATTATTTTGGAATATTTGAAATTTTCCGAAGGAAGAATCAACGCGAAACGGTGCCCGAGGTGGCCATGAGACTGGGGGCACGCCCTCCCCCTGGGCGCGCCTGGCACTCTTGTGGGTCACCCGTAAGGCGGCTGACGCTCTTCTTTTGCCGCAAGAAAGCTAATTTTATGAGAAAAATCTGGGCAAAAGATTCACCCCCAATCGGAGTTATGGATCTCCAGATATAAAAGAAACGGTGAAGGGGCAGAATCTGGGAACGTAGAAACAGAGAGAGACAAAGAGATAGATTGAATCTCGGAGGGGATCTCGCCCATCCCACGCCATGGGATCCAAGGACCAGAGGGGAAACCCTTCTACCATCTAGGGAGGAGTTCAAGGAAGAAGAAGAAGAAGAAGAAGGGGGGCTCTCTCCCCCTTGCTTCCGGTGGCGCCGGAGCGTTGTCGGGGGCCATCATCACCGCGATCTTTACCAACACCTCCACCATCTTCACCAACATCTCCATCACCTTCCCCCATCTATATCCAGCGGTCCACTCTCCCACAACCCTCTGTACCCTCTACTTGAATATGGTGCTTTATGCTTCATATTATTATCCAATGATGTGTTGCTATCTTATGATGTCTGAGTAGATTTTCGTTGTCCTATCGGTGATTGATGAATTGCTATGATTGGTTTGAGTTGCATGTTTTATTATTGGTGTTGTCCTATGGTGCCCTCCGTGTCTTTCAAGCATGAGGGATTCCCGTTGTAGGGTGCTGCAATGCGTTCATGATTCGCTTGTAGTGGGTTGCGTGAGTGACTGAAACACAAACCGAAGTAAGGCGATTGTTGCGTATGGGATAAAGGGGACATGATACTTTAATGCTATGGTTGGGTTTTACCTTAATGATCTTTAGTAGTTGCAGATGCTTCCTAGAGTTCCAATCATAAGTTCATATGATCCAAGAAGAGAAAGTATGTTAGCTTATGCCTGTCCCTCAAATAGAATTGCAATAGTGATTACCGGTCTAGTAACATAGTCAATTGCTTAGGGACAATTTCACAACTCCTACCACCACTTTTCCACACTCGCTATATTTACTTTATTGCTTCTTTATCTAAACAACCCCTACTTTTTATTTACTTGTTCTTTATTATCTTGCAAGCTTATCCAACAACACCTACAAAGTACTTCTAGTTTCATACTTGTTCTAGGTAAAGCAAACACTAAGCGTGTGTAGAGTCGTATCAGTGGTAGATAGGACTTGAGAGAGTATTTGTTCTACCTTTAGCTCCTCGTTGGGTTTGACACTCTTACTTATTGAAAGAGACTAAAATTATCCCCTACACTTGTGGGTTATCAAGACCTTTTTCTGGCGCCGTTGTCGGGAAGTCATAGCGTGGGGTGAATATTCTCGTGTGTGCTTGTTTGCTTTATCACTAAGTAATTTTTATTTGCTGTTCTTAGTTGTTTTATATCTTTAGTTATGGGTAGGAAATGCAAAATACCAAAAAAATAGTTGTACCTACTGCACCAATGGTTGAAGAACAACTCAAAATCTATCACACTCCTGAAGCTTTTTACTTGGATCATCGTCGATCCCTTTGTGCTCATGCTGAAACCCCAACTAGCTTAGTTGAGGGCAAATCTTTAGATGAGCATGCTTGTTATGTGCGACAACGTATATCTAGAAAAGGGAAACTTTTATTCGATCAAATTCATCGTTTGCAATGTTATGCTTGGAATTTATGTGAAATATATGATATTACTTGTTGTTCTGAAAACCCTAAGAAACACCTTCCCTACCAATGTGAGTTTATTGATAATGGGATTGTATCTTCATATGCTAAGGGTGTTTATAATTACTATGATGTTCAACAAATTGAAGAATTTGTTGCTTTTAAGGGTGCTTATGAAATTGCTTCTTTGATTGAAAAGTATGATGCTACTCTCTGCAAATCTGAAAATTTTGCCATACTTGAATATTGTTATGATAATTATGCTTCAAATGCCTATGTTAAACTATATATTGAGAAATTCTCTGCTGTCCAAGAAGAGACTAATATTTTGTTGGAAGCTATGGAAGAAGAAATTGATGAAACTATGAGCTCATTGGATGAAACAGATGATGAGGAGAGCGAAGAACAAAAGGAGGAAGAGCGGATTGATCACCCGTGCCCACCTTGTAATGAGAGTAACTCTTCAACTCATACATTGTTTAATTCCCCTTCGTGCTTACTGAAGGATGATTGCTATGATCCCGTTGATTCTCTTGAAATATCCCTTTTTGATGATGCTTGCTATGCTTGTGGCCAAGATGCCAATATGAATTATGCTTATGGAGATGAACTTGCTATAGTTCCTTATGTTAAACATGAAATTTTTGCTATTGCACCCACACATGATTGTCCTATTATCTTTTTGAAATCTCCCGACTACACTATTTCGGAGAAGTTTGCGCTTAGTAAGGATTATATTGATGGGTTGCCTTTTACCATTGCACATGATGATTTTGATGAATGTAATATGCATGTGCTTTCTGCTCCTACTTGCAATTATTATGAGAGAGGAACTACATCTCCGCGTCTTTATGTTTCCAACACGATAGAATTGCAAGATTCCGCTTATACTATGCACTGGCCTTTACTTGCTATGCATGAATTGTTCTTTTATGACATGCCGATGTATAGGAAGAGAGTTAGACTTCGTTGTTGCATGATATATGTTACCTTCTGCTCACTACTAAATCACAAATCATTGTTAATTAAAATTGGCTTTGATATACCTTGGGATCCGGGTGGATTCATTACCTGAGCACTATATACCTAGCTTAATGGATTTAATGAAAGCGCTGCCAGGGAGACAACCCTGAAGGTTTAGAGAGTCATTTATTTCTGTTGAGTGCTTTCATATAGTTTAAAAATAAAAAAAATAAATAGGGAACCCTAAAACTTTTCAAAAAGGAAAATGAAAGTGAGAAAGACAAGCATTGTTGAAGTGGGAGCTAGCCTTGGACTTTGTTCATGCTCACGGAAACTTTGTGAATCTTGATTACAGAAACTTTTAATAAAAAATAATTATCCCCTTGTATAATTCCTTTGTATTATAAAAATAATGTGCCAAGGTTTGCCTTTAGGATGTTTACAATGCTTGTTGGTTTGTACGGTGCAGGACAGAAACTTTGGCTGTAGTGCACGATTTTACATTTTTATCTGGAATGTCAATTGGTTTTGATTATTTTTGGACTGTCTTTCTATACAACTTGTTTATTTTTCTTAATTTTTGTACAAGTTTTGGGGTAGCAGAAGTATGATGGATGTTCAGATTGCTACAGACTGTTCAAATGTTCTATATATTTACTCAAAGCATGGCCGTGCAAAAATGGCTGCTTGTACATACGTACTAACAAGATGATACCTCTCGCGTTGCTGTGGAAATTAGACAAAACATCTATGAGGAGACAGACTGAAACAATGACGGACGACGACATTTGAGGTTCATTCCCTGTTAATACACGTCCAACAGAGAACCACAGATATAGCATCTCTCAGCCCTTCCACATATATTACAGCAACAACTCAGTCCATCCCCCAAATAATTCAGAATCCTTTGGTTTTCATCCAAATGTTTGACCGAGTCGCAACTGCGTTTTCTATACCACAATTGTAATAGTCTTTGGTGACCAAGGTATGGTCGACATTCTCCCTGGAAAACTCATCATGATTTTGATGGTCATTGCCAATTTGCATGCCGTGTTGCTGCTGGTTGAATTAATAGTGACGCATATAGAAAAGACCACATCATCTTGGGAAATGAAAAAATAGAGATGTAGACAATACTGGAATATTAGCACTGCAGTTGCAGCACGCACACGGCAAGAAAGCATGGACGACCGACCGTATACGGCCATCCCGCTTAAACTTGTACTCTGGCCATTTTAAACCAGAACTAGGACTCATAGCAAAACAAAAAAAAAACTAGAACTATGGCAGTACCTTTTTTTTTAAAATTGTAGCAATTGATATGATTTCATGGTGGAAATAATTGGTGGAACTAAATTTTTTTTTGTAGCTAACTTTTTTGGAAATAATGGATGACATTTCATTGTAGCAATTTTTTTCCTCGTAGACAAGCACTGTCCTGGTGGAAATAATTGCAGGTAGAAAATTCTTTTGATAGCAAGTCAAGTCGGAAGTCTTGCAGATTTTTCACTTGACATCGACTTTTTCATTTGGGTATCAGCAAGTAGCAAGCAGTGGCCATAGGCGAGTCATGTTGGCGTTAGCAACGACCATCACATCTGATTGGAATAATGGCCCTGGAATTCCTAGCTACATTTACTGTTTTGATTGACACTACAGACGACTCGTACCTGGGGTCGCCTTTATACAGCCTACAAATTGCGCCAAACCAAACACCGAACCCCCATCACCAGCACCAACACCACACAGACCAGCCTACTGGCGCAGCGCAACGATGAGCGAGATACTCATCGCCATGTCCTTTGTGCTGATCTTCTTGGCAGCTGCGCCGCAAGCATCATCCGCGGTCCCTAGAGCCGCCGGAGGGATCTTGCGGGTCCCTTCTAATGACTCCTTGGCTCACTGCATCCCAAGGTGCGGGGACGTCGACATCCCCTATCCCTTCGGTATAGGGCCCGGCTGCTTCCGTCAAGGCTTCGATCTCACCTGCAACCACTCCACCAACAATCCCAGGCTCTTTTTAGGCAGCAGCACTATCCAGGTCACTGACATTGACATATACTACGGCAGTGTTTGGGCCCGCATAATCTTCAACCTTACGACGAGGCTAGATACAGATACCTACAACCTATCATGGGAGGCCCCTTCTAAAGGTATTACTATCAGTCGTTATAATACTCTGTACATAACTGGTTGTGATTTTGACGTCACCTTGTTCGAGTATGGTACGGGAGTGGTTCTTGTATGAGTAGATGCGCTGGCGAGAAGGCACCAACTGGAGGGCCCTGTAATGGAAAGGGATGCTGCCTCATCACGTTTGCAAGACACCTGCAGGGGTTTCGAGTAAAGCTTGTCAGCACAAATACAACTGCAACACTATCAGATTGGTTGCACCCTGGCATCATGGCTTCAGTGTCAAATGAAGATGATTACATAGATAATACAACCGCCCTTCTCTCAAGTTGGACAGATTCAAGCAGTATTTATGAAGCGGAGCTTAAATGGTCCATCATGGACCAACAAAGATGTGGAACTGCAAGAATGAACAAGGCACACTATGCCTGTAACACCGATAGCAGTTGCCACAATTCCTCACCTGGTGGTTACCGGTGTTACTGCTCTTCTGAAGGCAACCCTTACATTTTAAATGGATGCATGCAAGGTGCTTACGCCCCTATGTTTTCTCCAAAATTCCATTCTATTTAGCCTCTTGTTCTTACTTTCCGTGGCTATCTTTTTCTCCAAAATGAGTTAAAATTCCCTTCTATTTAGCCTTCATCCTCTTGTTCTTACATTTCCTGTGTATCTACTGTGCAGATGATTATAACTCCAAGCCCAAAGAACACTGTCCTGCATCATGTGGACGCATTACTATTCCCTTCCCCTTTGGGCTCGAAGAAGGGTGCTTTGCCAACAAAAAATTTCATCTGAATTGTACATCTGGTAATCTCACAGTTTCGTTCTCAGAAAATGTACAATATCATGTGACTAATGTATCCGTGGAAGATGGGACTCTGACTGTTAGCAACATGGTGGACGGAAATCATGCGAAAGAGTGGATATTAATCCAGACTGACGAAGGATATGTAGAAGAGACACCTGTGGAAGCTCAATTTGATTTCTCTATGGAATTCGATCACTTTGTTGTAAAGTGGGCGGTTGTCAATTTAACTTGCCAAGCGGCTAAAAAAGAGGATACTATGTATGCATGCCGCAGTTCCCAGAGCAACTGCCTAAACGTCACCCACGGGGAAATATTTATGGGCTATCGTTGCAACTGTTCGTCAGGCTTTCAAGGAAATCCGTACGTCAAGGATGGCTGCAAAGGTCTGATCCTCCTCATCACCCATCATTGTGCACTAATGTTTTTTTTTTTCGCGGGGGGTACTAATGTTCTTCTCATACCAACAAATGCTCAAAAAATCTATCGATATATCTAAAAATTATATACTAAAAGCACAATATGGAATAAAATTAGCGAGACTGTTAAAAATTCCCGCAAAAAAGTAGAACATTAATATGCCGATCACAACTGTTAGATCACGCGACCCTCCCTCCCGAGTCGCTCGTACAGGCAACAGGGAGATGAAACCTACCGCCACCGCCAGGGAACCCTCCTCCCTCTCCCCACACCCTCGCTAGCGGCTGAGAGTGCGGACTGGAGAAGCCCAGTCTGCACAGGCGGTGGCGGGGTCTTCTTCATCCCCTCACACAGGCCAGATCTGACGGGACTGGCGATGCGCTGAGTGACGGGCGTGGTGACACGAGGCGTGGAGAGCGGTCGGCAATTATCCTGGCGCCGGTGAAACGTGGTGGTGGTGCTCGCTCTGGGATGGTCGGATCTTGAGCGCAGCGGCGGTCTGGTCAGCATCCTTGGCCTTCGCTTCCATGGCCAGCAGGATGTGCTCTTTGACTCGCAGCCTTGCTTTGCGATGGCTGGTGGCGGAAGCCGTGCATCTAGCAACCGTCTAGATCACATCACAACGTGGTTTTTAGCCGTCCTGCGGCTCGTGGAGGGGGCGGTGAGGAATGCTGGATGCCCTCTACCGGCCATTCTGACTGCTGCGTTCATTTTCACGGCGTGGTTTGCACGGATCTACCATGCGCGCGGGGTCAGGATGGCGCAATTGCTCGTTCAAACCAGGTTGACCTCGGTCATGGTGGACAATGGCGGTGACTTTGGTTTCGTCACCTTGTCGAACGCCTCGTCTGTTTCGGCCATTGCCACCTCCGTTCGGTAGCTCCGGGGGAAACTCTAGATCCTGGATTCCCGAGTAGGACGATGGCGGGGCCTTAGAGGCCGTCCTCCCTCATGGGGGCATCATCTTGGAGCTGGTGCTGGCTAGCGGGGACAAGAGGAGGAGTGGTGTTCCTTCTTCCACGGCTATGACAACAGGTCTCAACGGCGTTGCGCTGTGGAGTTTCTTCTATAGTCGCGTGTTGATGGACATGGGTAGGTGGTGGCGCTCTCGGGCGTTGCGCTGGCGTCAATAGCAGTATAGCCTGGCAAGATGAATGCATTGGTCGCTCCTGAAGGTGGGATGGTGGAAGGTGGCGGCATCTAATTCTAGAGCGTGTGCATGTGATGCATGTTGAGGGTCTGCTAGACCGGTTGATGCCCTCGGCTTGCCGGCGGGCAGCTTAGTGAGGCCACCGGATTAGATGGTTTGTGTTGACACGTGGTCAGGTCACATCATCAAGCTTGTTCGTGTACTAATTGTGGTTGCAAGGATGGTGGCTGTGGGTTGATCAATGTACTTCTTTGTCGGGGTTCTCGTGAATGTATGCATGGATCGACGCAGAGACCGAGGGTCATCCTCCTTTTCAAAACATACAACTGCTAGATCCACATAAAAAGATCACACCCGTTATATTTTCATAATCTTATCTAAACATATTGCATCCTATATTAATAATTTACATAAACAGATAGTAACCATTAGATCTACATTTCGTTAAATATGCATAGTACTACACCTAATCAAATCTGTTAGATCTTCATAGTACTACACCTAGTCATACCTACACAAATCACATAAGTTCGATCTTCATAGCTGTATCTAATCATATCTTAATAGTAGATCTCCGTATCTAAAAAAATCATAGCCAATAGATCATCATAACTACATTTACAGAGATCCTGCACAATTGGTTTTACATTCACGTGTTATTTATTTATTGAACTATAAATGAAAAGTTCATGTTATGCCTGCTTTAAATCATGGTCGTCCTTACCACATTCACCAATGCTAATCGAACACAATTGATAGATATTCCATTGGACCCTATAAAAAAATATAGCCAATGGAAATATTCATCTATGTACATAGTTAGTACTATCAAAAGCATACACAATATTTCAAGGGTGTTATGTAAAGGAAAATAGTTGGGTGTGTCATAGGCACCAATAATATGCACTTACAGGGAGTACATAAATGCCCGTTGATTACCAGAACCGAAGGCTTGAAGATGTAATTTTCATAAATATAAAAGATGAATCTCAACTTTAGTCGATGTCCTTGTGGCTCAACGACTGATTGGATAAATATGTTATTAACAAGAATCAACAACATTAGAATTTTTTGTACTAAATAATTTTCCAGCCCTTGTTTCTTCTATTAGCAACATAGTCATATATTTATCTACAAAATAGAGGTCAAAGATATACCTCTAGAATTTTATCAATGTATAAAATGAAATGTATTATGCAATAAAGGAGGTAAATATGAGTAAAAAAATGTACATGAGATAAAATAAATAATTAACAGGTTCGACAAGCTAACGATGAGGCCCTCGCGAATGCGAGGGCCACCTTGTTAATTTATGAAAACATCACGCAAACCTAAAGCAGTATCAGTCGATGCATACTTTGAGAGCATAACACACTAATCTAGCATTTTTAGCAGGTAGTAATACATTCACTACCGGTCTAACCAATGAAAGTTTTTTACAGATATCGATGAATGTGCACTATCAAACTACTGCAATGGGACATGTCAAAATTTTCCTGGAGGCTACAACTGCACGGGTTGCCCTCATGGAAAAGAGTTTAATCTCCTAAAAAGGCAGTGTGTTACATCAACAAAGGAACACAATCTTGTTTTGGGTAAGTCCTACTCCCTCCGTTTACTTACATAAGACGTTCTACCTTTTTTGAATTAGATGTATATAGATGTGTTTTCGTGTGTCAGTTCACTCATTTTTGTTCGTATATAGTCTACACTGAAGAATCATAACTGCTAGAAGGGAGAGAGGAATTGGTGGAATCGTTCGTTGTATTGCTTGAGCCTCATGGGCTTATATATAGGAATACAATGCCAACTTGGAGTAGAAGACAAGGCAAGACAAATCCTAGTCTATCTTATGTTTCCTAACGAATCAATATACTCAACATCCCCTGCAGTCACAACGGCAGCGGCGCAGACGGTGAGACAGTAAAAGAATCCGAAGGTAAGCCGACGGACACCCTGCCACAGTCATAACGGTCAACGCATCACGGAAGTCGTGGCTGGAACAAAAACCGACGAGGTTTCTCAAGCAAAGCAGTGGCCCTTTGTGCCGTTTGCCGAAGTAGCCGAGAGCGTAGGGTGGTGTAGTCGTAGTCGAGGTAGCCGTCCGAAGAATGCCGTGGTCGATGTTGAGTCTGGGTAGCCGGTTTCGAGGAAGTCACCGCGGGCGTAAGGAGGCGGCGAGTTACCATGGGTGCAGTGGTGTCGAAGTAGGGGTGCGCCGAGAAGAAGATGTTGTTGACGACGCGTTGCGGCGGGGTTTGCCAAGCCAGGGGACACGTCATAGACGGAGACACGCACCGGTGTTGCCAGCACCGGGCATGCGTAGATGGACGAAGACGAAGTTGACGAAGCGTCGCACCAGGCTTGCCAGACCCGGGACATGTCGTGGTCAAAGACACTCATCGGTGTTGCCAGCACCGCACATGGGTAGACGAGGGACATGCACGAGCTGTACGCCATGTAGAGGAGTCGGAGGACAAGAAGTCTCAGCGTTGGTTGCGGGGCCGATGTCGCCATCAGTGGGCGGAGTAGACAAAGTGGTCGGGGTAGATGACGGCGAATCTAACGTCGGGCTGGTGCTGGACAAAGACGAAGGGGGTGGATGGGCGGCGGCGGTGGCTAGGGGGTTAGCAGCGGCGACAGCGGCCGAAGAAGAGCGGCGGCGGCGGCTAAATTAGGAGTGCGGTGGCGGTGCCAGAAGTAGGCGAGGAGAACCCAACAGTGTGACAAAGACCGGCGCGGACGGTGGCATTCCCGCGCCAAGGGAGGTGGCGAGGTGCATACTATGAGAAGTTGACGCGTGGGGATGGCGGTGGACCGCGGGCCGCAGCGCCACGGCCCGAAGGGGCAACACGACGGCAACAGGCGGGTCGATGTGACGACGGGAAGACCTCGGGGCAGCGGCATTGACCGCGTATCACGACATTATGGCCTGAAGGGGCGACGCAGCGGCGACGCGCGGGTCGGTGCAACCGCGGGGACGACCTCGGGGCGGCGGCGGGGACCTCTTATCGTGGCACTACGGCCCAAAGGGGCGACGCAGCGGCAACGCACAAGTCGATGCACCCGCGAGGAGAACCATGAGGCGGCGGCGCTGCGGCCCGATGGGGCCGATGCAGCGGCAGCCCATTGCTCGATCGGTGGAGGGCGCTTTGAACTCGGGGACGATCTTCACGTGACTTGCAGAGGCGTGAGCAACCGACGGCCCAGGTTTGTCGCGGGGCGTAGATGAGGCGGATCATGGCGGGGAGCAGGTGATGAAGCGGATCACACGCAAGGTCGGGGATGCCGCTCGGTGAAGGTGGGGTGACGGCGGAGTCCAAGATGAAGCCGGCGATGCCAGACGCCATGGAACGTCATGCGACCGGCACCCGTGCTGCCAAAGCAGCGCCGGCACCCAGGCAGCGAGGCCCGAGCGACCAACATAGCAGCGACGCTCGAGCTAAGACAGTCAATGAGCCTGACACCGCTTGGGACGAGGCCGATGAGGTAGAACTCAGGGCTGCCATGTAGACACGGCGGTGGCGGGTGGCGTGGATCGATGGGCGATCCGGCGCGTGTACGTCGGCTACGATGGGCCGCCACATGGCGCGAAGCCGCCGGGTATGGGCAATGCAGGTGTCCCGGTCGGAGAGGTGGTGACGGCCGGCATAGATCGACGAGTGGGCCGGCGCGCGGACGACAACCGTCAGGGATAGCATGTCGCGCGAGGTTGCCGTTTCGGTGAAAAAGCCTGTCGGTCGCGCCGGTGTCAGAGTAGAGGCCCACGGGGGTCGACGGTGATGGCGGGCGATGCAAACCGATAAAGCATAGATCGGAAGACCAAACAGAAAACGCCTATCAAAGCGACTGGCGAGAGAGAGAAAATCCGGAGCAAGGGCTCAGAAAAAAAGACTCTCTAGAGCAGCCGGTCAACACGACCGGCGGACAAATCCTTGGTACGGACGGCGTGTTTCCCGGCGGCGGTCATGGAGACGGCTAGGGTTTGGATCGGTTAGGCTGATACAATGTTAGAAGGGACAGAGGGATTGGTGGAATCGATCGTTGTATTGCTTGAACCTCATGTGCATATATATATATATATATAAGTACAATGACCAATTTGGAGTACAAGAAAAGGCAGAACAAATCGTAGTCTATCTTATGTTTCCTAAGGAATCAATATACTCAACAAAAACCATCTTATAATAGTGAATGGAGGGAGTAGCTAGAAAAATATCCTCATTACAATTAAAACTAACCAATTATGGAGTGACTCACTGAGCGATGATTAAATGTAGGTATCGTAATTGGAACTGGATGTGGCCTAGGCTCCATACTTATTGCAGTTTGTGTATTCGTATTCACCAACAAGTGGAAGAACGTCATCCAGAAGAGAATCCGGCGAGCACATTTCAAGAAAAATCAAGGCCTACTCTTGGAGCAGTTGATCTCAGATGAAAGCGCCACAAACAAAACAAAGATATTCTACTTAGAGGAACTAGAGAAGGCAACCAACAACTTCGATGCCACTCGTGTTCTTGGACGTGGTGGACACGGTACTGTTTATAAAGGTATTCTATCTGACCAACGGGTGGTGGCTATTAAAAAATCTAAAATTGTTGAGCAAACTGAGATAGACCAGTTTATCAATGAGGTTGCTATCTTGTCTCAAATCATTCATCGCAATGTCGTAAAGCTATTTGGTTGTTGCCTCGAATCTGAGGTGCCTTTGCTTGTTTACGAGTTCATATCTAATGGTACGCTGCACGACCTTCTTCATATAGATGTTAGTGTTGAATGCTTGCTGTCTTGGGATGACCGCATTAGGATTGCGGTAGAAGCAGCAGGCGCACTTGCTTATCTACACTCTGCTGCTGCAATACCAATTTTCCATAGAGACGTGAAATCTTCAAACATACTGTTGGATAGCAGCTTCGCTACAAAGGTTTCTGACTTTGGTGCATCAAGGTCACTTTCACTTGATGAGACTCATGTGGTGACTATTGTCCAAGGAACATTCGGTTACCTAGATCCAGAGTATTACCATACTGGGGAGCTAACTGAAAAGAGTGATGTGTATAGTTTTGGAGTAATTCTTGTGGAACTTTTGATAAGAAAAAAGCCAATTTTTATCAACGATCGAGGTGCAAAACAAAACTTGGCCCATTATTTCGTCGAAGGATTGCAAGAGGGATCTATCATGGAAACAATGGATCCTCAGGTTGTCAGAGAGGCAAATCCGGAAGAGATTGATGATATTTGCTCACTTGCTGAAGCATGCTTGAGACTCAAAGGAAGAGACAGACCTACTATGAAAGAAGTAGATATGAGGTTACAATTTGTGAGAACTAAGAGGCTAAGAAAATGCAAAATTCTACCAGCTAGTGATGAAGAGATTGAGCCTTTTTTATGCCCAATGGTTGGTAATTCTGATGCACCAATGAATGCTGTCAACGCTGGTAATTCAACATCAAAAGGCACCTATAGTTGCTATAGTCTCGAGCAAGAACTTTCACCGTCGGTCACATGGCCACGCTAAGTACATATGTGCAATAATACAATCGCGTCCTTCCTAGTATTCATTTGAATTACTATTTATTTTCTTTGTAGTTATATTATGTTACACAGTTCACTTTAAACGAGATTATGTCATGTAGTTTTGGTTTTTTATATTGGCAAAATTTATTAGTAGCTCATGTCAATTGTGTACAATTATATTACAATTATTTGTGACGAATATGCTTGCAATGAATAACTTAAGTTACATCATAGTACTTGAGTTGCGGTGGTGGAGAAAAACATATTTCTGTGGGCTTCCTTGGTTAATGCTCCAATAAGATCTGACTGATGCCCAATTTAGAAGTAGTTCGTTGTATTTCTTATATTAACACTATAAATGACTTCGAAGTCAGAACACGGGGTGTCCTCGGACGTCTCTTATCATGTACACGTGTCCGCTTAGACACAGTTCCCGGTCCTCGTTGTCACATGGCAAGATCTGGGTTCCACTGCCTAGAGCGAGTGGGCAATGTGTGGTTTATTGTCGTTAGGTATGGCATCTTCTGTAATCTTGTTCGGGTTTGAATTGGTAGCTTTTGATGCTCAAGGAAATGTCGATTTTCTTTTTGGCCTGCTTGTATGAGAGTTCCAACACCACCTTTTTATTGGTTTATACTCGTTTCGTGGAATAAAAAGGACTGATTCCATATGTTGAAGCTACAGAAATTCTGTGCAGCTGCTGAACAAATGCCATATATACCAGGATGCTAACAGCCTTTACAAATGAAGATATGGTGACATTCTCCATGGAAAATTCTGCATGATTTCAATGGCTATCGTTAATTTGCCATGTTGCTGCTGATCGACATTCTCCAATTCACTAGCCAGTGCCACCGAATTAATGTTGACGCGTCTGGAAAAGTCTACATCTAGGTTTCGGATCTAGTCATTTATTTCCATGTCGTCAAGAAGAGCGCAAAGTTTCTGGGAGATGAAAGTGAAGGGACATAAATATCGATTGTTGGAATATTATCACAGTGGTTGAAGTATGCGCACATCAAGCAAGCATACACTCTCGTGGAGCTCCCCTGATCTCGCGTGTTCTCGTGCACCTCGCCCGTGTCGCCACGCTCGCCCTCCACCTGTGCCGCCCCGTGTCGTCCTCGTCCTTGTACTCTCCGCCAACGCATCTTTCTCCTGTCTCCGGCTGGCGGCAGCTCGTAGCAGTGGTTGTAGGAAAACACCAATGATTGCAGCTTTGCGCGTGTGTGGTTGTAGCTTGTGTGGGACACGGTGGTAGCATTCTCCGACGGAAAGCGTCAACACTGATAGCTCCATGAGCACAGTTGTAGCAGCACCGAATCCAGTCACCGGCACTGCCACGAATAGTTGCAGCTTTTTCTCCGGCCGCCGGTTCTCGCAGCACCGCGGGTTGCAGCTCGGTGGACAACCATCGAAGCTTTTTTAAAATACAGTCGTAGCTTTTTTTTTTCTCTGGTGGCCGGTCGCAGCTCGTCGTCGTGCCCCAACCCTACAACAAGCATTTGCTGGTTCCAGCAAACCTTCTGGCCGATTGCATAAAAAAAGATGGTTGTTCTTGTCGGTTTTGTAGCAAAAAAGATTGCCTGTTCCAACATCCGTTGTGGTTGGTTGTAGCTCCCACCATGGCGGGCTCGAGCACTCGCCGTGAGCAGCTTTTAGCACCCCACCTGGCTCGGTTCCAGCGCCAGATATGGCCGAATCCAATGCTTGTTGTGGCAGGGGCATAGTGACCCCAGAAGGTGCGTGGTTGCTAGGACAGCTCATAGCCATATTGAAGCGACGGTGTGGCCATGAATCGGCAGCGATGAATTGTCTGGGGAGAGGAAAAACGAACGGAGGAAAAAGAGGATCGCGTCCACGACGGAGGAGGAGAAAACTATGAGTGGACGAGACTGCGTGTGAAGAGATAAGGCTGACATTGATGCACGGACCCACCCGCCTAAGTGTGCCAGAGTTGTTCTATCTGTTTTGATCGCACGGTGTGTGTGCGACCAGCCGAAGACTTGGCAAGTCGGTCGGTGTAAAACCTTTTCCTTTTTGAAATGTTGGATAGTTTCTATTGAAACGTCACATGCATTTGAGATCCAAATTTTCGTAGATTACATGACCTGGCAAATCCTGTTTATCCTAGTTGATGCTAAATTGTTGATGAGGATGATGCTGGAGTTGGTCGACGTTGAGGTCACCTTAAGAATGTCGATCCTTCACATATATACCCGCTGCTCTCATCACCGGCACTACCTCCTGCAGCCGTCGTGGAGGAGGTCGTGGGCGTGGCGGACGGAAGCACTAACATCACCTTGGTCACCATCGCCTGCTTGCACTGTGGGCACGTCACCTTGGCCTCCATGATGGAGGTGGCTCAGACGGCCAGTACCCTCAGCAGGCGTACATCTGCAACCTGGCCAGTGCGACGACGGGGACGACCCTGGCCCCAACGCTACAGAACCTTGGGCTGGAGCAGGTCGTGTGGGTGCAACACCTTGGGCTGGAGCAGGTCGGCGAAAATCAGGGTTCTGACATGTGGTTGAAATCAATTCACAAACTGAAATGTGCCGAAAATTTTCGCTCTGACCCTTTCGTGTAGAACTAGACAGGCAGGCGCGACACTACACTATGCAGCGGCTGACTGATAGGCGCTGCACACCTGGCCAGCATCGCATCGTGAGCGAACCGAAAATTGTAAGTCAGTCCGCAACGCCTGAGAGCTAGGCGCTACACTACACTATATAGTGGAGCGCCTAGTGTCTAGGCTTTGTGCTAGTGGCTGCTTCATAATGTAGTGGCTAATAGTGCAACCACTAGTGCAACAGTTTACACTAGGCACTACACTTTATATTGTACCGCCTAGCTCTCAGGCGTTGTGCACTGACTTAGTAATTTTCGGGCAGCCTGGGGTGAGACGCTGGCCAAGCATGTGGCGTCTGTCAGTCAGGCGTTGCATAGTATAGTGTAGCGCCTGGCTGTCGGGCGTTACATGAAAGGGTCAGGGGAGCGAAATTTTTTCACCAACAGTTTAGTTTGTGAAGTGATTTCGATCAGAGGTCATATTTGTCGTTTTTACCGAGCAGGTCGGACTAGTCGACGCTCTGGACAGGTAGGAGGAGCTGATGTTATCCACGCTCTGGTATAGGCGGCCGACGCACCCCGGCCTGCATTGTGCCGGCCATTTCACCACGACACCAATGGGCAGGGTAAGCAGGCTGAAGCTCAAGTCGACTGCTTGCCGGCCTGAGAGAATAATACAACTGAAATGATTGATAACTACGATTTCAAAATGATAAAAAAGACTACGGAATTTTATATTGTTTCGGCAAAAGTTTCAGAAACAATTACAATTATTTCTGCGCGTCAACTATTTACTATAATATTCCAATGTTTCAGTCATATTTCATTGACAAAACCAATGACTCTCATGTGCTTTCTTCACTGAAAATCACCAAGTTTCGTGCCCCGTGTTATAACCAAGGAAAAAAATAGTATGCTATGCAAAATAGGGTCGCCCCTAAAAATATGCTATTACTGTGTTATAGCGCACTATATCGTGCAATTAGAGAGACATTATACACTGTTCAATTTAGCCTCTACACACCATAGCGCGCTATTTTTCCACGAGTTATAACAAGTTTTTTTTGCTAGGTGATAGTGTGACGTTCTATTTTACTATAATCTGAGATAGAGCCTGGAGTACGTGCCAGATCATAGACCTTGGTGCCGAACCTAGAAAGCGACACCCACACCTTTTTTACATTTTTTTTTGCGGATGACCTCTTTTACATGATTACTTCACGTAAGAGGGAAGCCCCTTGTTGCCTGTTAGTGTTAGGTGAAAGGAAAAAATAGAACAAAATGGGATGTAGATGTCCAGACGACATGTGCATGACCACATGACTAAAATGGTACTCCCTCCGTTCGGAAATACTTGTCGGAGAAATGGATGTATCTACACGGATTTTAAATTTAGATACATCCATTTTTATGCATTTCGTCGATAATTTTTTTCGGACGGAGGGAGTACAATCTAGCTTCAAGATCAAGATCCCTGTAGAAATGGCAAACCTAGCTAGTTTCATGTTTTTTCTTTTATTCTTAGTCAAGTCTGGGATGTTGCAGTGAAACAAAGATCCTGCATGTGCAGTGGCAAGGGCTAATATATTCAAGGGTACGCGTATAGTGTCAGTTTCATTTGCAGTGGGACGGGGAAAGGCGTGACACGAGGAGGACAACCGAAAATTCTAAACAGGTTCCGTTGACCTGCCATATGTCGGTGTAGTTACATGCAAAAGGGAGGGTGAATTTTTTTGAAGACATTACAGACGCAAGCGCTCATATACACGCGCATACACTCACCCCCTACCCCTATAAGCACCTTCGAAAGACTGAACCGGCATATCATCTTGAAATTTACGAAGTCACTGTAGACACCTCGTCGTCGACGGGAACGTCTCCTCCCACCAGATGCGCATGGCCGAAGTCCTAAAATAAATCCAGGAATAAATGCGAGTACCAGGATTTAAACCCTGGTGGGCTGGGAATACCATAGTCCCTCTAAACATCCAACTACAGGTTGGTTCGCAAGGGAGGATGAGTTTGTCGTGTATGTTCCGCACATGAATGTAATCTTATATGGATTTTTATTGGACAACCCCTGTAATGGTGCCCAATGATTGTCGATAAATCACCTGCTATGTCTTTAGTTCCTCGGGCCCATTGAATCATTCTTTTCTATTACAGCAATAACCACGCGCCATTCCGATGGGCAGCGACCTTCTCCACCGCCTTCCTCGATGGCAGGACGGAGTGGCGCGTCGGTTCTCTTTACCTGGATCGTCCGGACTTCTATTTCTTACAGAACAGCGATGGGAAGATTGATGAAGGGAGGCATATTCGGGCTGGGGAGAGGATCTCCAGCGGGAACGAGATGGTGCTCCTTGATTGTGTCGTGCGGGTTGGAGCATGAGTCTTCCCGGATCGACGGCGGCTTACCCTCGCGCCCGGAGATCTCTAGCCGGCGATGGCGGCTTCCAGATCACGTTTCAATGTCCTTGCTGAGCTGCAGGTCGGGGAGAATGGCGAGGAGGCCTCGGCCGTAGACGCTTCGTCTGGAGAGGAGCATATGGCGGTGAAGGCTGCTTCCAAGATCCTGTCCGATGAGGGTCTAGCGGACGGAGGTGCTGCCTGGTCCACTGTCTCGCGCCGTAGGAAGACAAAGGAAGAGCTGGTGCAAGAGTTTTGGGAAGATGTCGCTTTTCCGACGCCGGCGTCGCGCTTTTGGGTACGATCTGGATCTTCATCTCCGGCGCCCATCTCCGGCCAGGTACGGGATAGTACAATTTCGACTAATGAGTTGCCATCTCAGTGCAGGACCCCGCCGGTGGGAGTAGACGTCTACAAGCCGCCGGCTGCCGCGCACCATATCCGCCGGGGTGTGCTAATTCGGCCATGGAAAGGGCCTCTTTCGTGTCCGCGGCCGATGCAACCCGCCGCCCTGGCGGCATTCATGCCGCCTGCGTCGTCTGAGAACCGGCGGCAGACAATCCTCAACGATTGTTGCATGATCTGTTGGG
Source organism: Triticum dicoccoides (assembly GCF_002162155.2). Classification (NCBI taxonomy): domain Eukaryota; kingdom Viridiplantae; phylum Streptophyta; class Magnoliopsida; order Poales; family Poaceae; genus Triticum; species Triticum dicoccoides. Next base: position 83,592,571 of record NC_041391.1, read on the forward strand.
GAACGTAGTAATTTCAAAAAAAAAATCCTACACACACGCAACATCGTGGTGATGCATAGCAACGAGAGGGGAGAGTGTTGTCCACGTACCCTCGTAGACCGAAAACGGAAGCATTAGAACAACGCGGTTGATGTAGTCGTACGTCTTCACGATCCGACCGATTCAAGTACCGAACTTACGGCACCTCCGAGTTCAGCACACGTTCAGCTCGATGACGATCCACGAATCCGATCCAGCAGGGTCGTGGTGACGGTGATGATGTTCTACTGACGCAGGGCTTCGCCTAAGCACCTCTACGATATGACCGAGGTGGAATATGATGGAGGGGGGCACCGCACACGACTAAGGAACGATCACGAAGATCAACTTGTGTGTCTATGGGGTGCCCCCTCCCCGTATATAAAGGAGTGGAGGAGGGGGAGGGCCAGCCCTCTCTATGGCGCGCCCTAGGGGAGTCCTACTCCCACCGGGAGTAGGATTCCCCCTTTCCTAGTAGAACTAGGAGCCCTTCCAAGTATTAGGAGTAGGAGAGAAGGAAAGGGAAGGGAGAAGGAGAAGGAAGGAAGGGGGCGCCCCCCTCCCTAGTCCAATTCGGACTAGACCATGGGGAGGGGTGCGGCCACCCTTTGGGGCCTTTCTCTCCTTTCCCGTATGGCTCATTAAGGCCCAATACGAATTCCCGCAACTCTCCGGTACTCCGAAAAATACCCGAATCACTCGGAACCTTTCCGATGTCCGAATATAGTCGTCCAATATATAGATCTTTACGTCTCGACCATTTCGAGACTCCTCGTCATGTCTCCGATCTCATCCGGGACTCCGAACTCCTTCGGTACATCAAAACTCATAAACTCATAATATAACTGTCATCGAAACCTTAAGCGTGCGGACCCTACGGGTTCGAGAACTATGTAGACATGACCGAGACATGTTTCCGGTCAATAACCAATAGCGGAACCTGGATGCTCATATTGGCTCTTACATATTCTACGAAGATCTTTATCGGTCAAACCGCATAACAACATATGTTGTTCCCTTTGTCACCGGTATGTTACTTGCCCGAGATTCGATCGTCGGTATCTCAATACCTAGTTCAATCTTGTTACTGGCAAGTCTCTTTACTCGTTATGTAAAGCATCATCCCGCAACTAACTCATTAGCCACATTGCTTGCAAGGCTTATAGTGATGTGCATTACCGAGAGGGCCCAGAGATACCTCTCCGATAATCGGAGTGACAAATCCTAATCTCGAAATACGCCAACTCAACATATACCTTCGGAGACACCTGTAGAGCTCCTTTATAATCACCCAGTTACGTTGTGACGTTTGGTAGCACACAAAGTGTTCCTCCGGTAAACTGGAGTTGCATAATCTCATAGTCATAGGAACATGTATAAGTCATGAAGAAAGCAATAGCGACATACTAAACGATCAAGTGCTAAGCTAACGGAATGGGTCAAGTCAATCACATCATTCTCCTAATGATGTGATCCCGTTAATCAAATGACAACTCATGTCTATGGTTAGGAAACTTAACCATCTTTGATTAACGAGCTTGTCAAGTAGAGGCATACTAGTGACACTATGTTTGTCTATGTATTCACACATGTATTATGTTTCCGGTTAATACAATTCTAGCATGAATAATAAACATTTATCATGAAATAAGGAAATAAATAATAACTTTATTATTGCCTCTAGGGCATATTTCCTTCATGATCCACGTTCTGCGGCAGTCTCGCCATGAAGTGCGTCAGTTACGCCTAATTTCACACTGCCAATCGAGACCGGGAGGATGGGTTCGAGCAATGGTGGCATTGGTGTGTCCTCTGCCAGTGCGCCGCAGATGTCAGGGTGGCCCCGTCGCGTTGACTTCTCTCTTAGGGGAGGAGTCATATGTGCCTAGGCCCTAATCCCTACATGCGAAATGCTCCCATCACCATCTCGTTCGCCGTTGCCGCCACTAAGGGTCTCCTACGCCACCGCCGATCGTGTAGCCGCCTCCGCTGACATGTCAGGGCGCCATACCATCCTAGTCCCGCTTCGCCGGGTTTGGCCCCACGGCCGGGCCGCAAAGGACCGGCAACTCGAATGCCCTAGCCGGTCAGGCACCGCTCCACTCCAACAACCGATGTTTTTCGGCGTTCTAACAGCAGTGGCTACTCCTGCCACTTCTAGCCGGCCAAGCAACAACAACAAGAAAAGAAAGTAGAAGGGTACCGACCGGGTTCCTGCATCGACTGCCTCGGGACCGCCGCTCTTTGTTCCGGTTCTTCAGGCCACGCCTGCTGCTCCTGTGTTGCCTGGCCCTGTGTCGGCTGGGCCTTCCACTGTTTCGCCTGCGGCACAGATTGGAGGGAAGAAGAATAGTCTTTGGTGCTACAAGTGCAGGACGGACATTCATCTTTCTAAGGACTGTAACGTGACTCACTTCTGCTACATTTGCAATAATTATAAGCATCCTCTTCATCATTGCTCTATGCTGAAGTAGTCGAGACCTACGGCAGCCTTCGGTGGTGTGGGTCTAAACGAGGCCATGTTCGCGCATCTGCCGGACTCAATTTTTTAAGGAGCACCTCACACCATCGTCCTCACCAACCGGTCTGGTTATGATATCGGGAGGCTCGGTGACGGGAGCTGTTGTGGAGGCTGAGATTGCCAAAATCGCCTCGTTACAAACTTCGTGGAAGTGGGAGGCCGTTCCTCACAGTGATGATGGCTTTGGTTGCCTTTCCGTCTATGGAGGTTTTGCGTAGAGTGTCTGCTTTCAAGTTCAAAGTCAAGTCTCACAATGTAATGATTGCTATCAGTGAATGGGAATCAGAAAATGATGTCAAGCCTACATATAATCCGCTGAAGCCAGTTTGGGTACATGTCACCGTAGTTCCACCACCACTTCGCCACTTTCTTGGTTTGTGGGTAGTGGGATCCGTCATCTGCGCAACACACGATGTTGACTTGATCTGCGTGCGACACCGTGGCATCGTGCATATTCAAGTGGCTGTCCTAAATTTAAATATATTTAAGAGGATAATACTGGGAGTGCCTCAGTGTCTACTGGGGTGTACGTCAAATTAAATGGTTATGACTTCCGATTTATTCTCGGGGAGGATGATTTCAAACCCGATGATGATTTTATCCCTCGAATTTGGGAACACCATGATGATGGAACCGACCATGGGGCAAACCGGGATGATAATTTGCCTTATCAGGATGCGAATAAAAAGGCCAAAAATTATGAAGCCTACGGTGCAGCTTCGTATGAATCTCAGTCTGATGGGACCGTTCCAATGAACATGGATGTTGGTTTTGCGGGTGCGCAGAGAGTATGCTCGCACTCACCCGTGAGCACAGTTGAAGAGTCACGTACAATTAGCACCCCATCCATTGAGGTGATACATCAGATAATTTGGAGGCAAGCGCTGGTGGCCATGGCAGGTCTGGGCCACCCCAAGCGAGTTGCTGCCTTGCAGCCGGTTGAGGGGGAGTTTGGCCCTCCAGCTGATGGCCGGGCGGAAGGCGATGGGCTGCAGATCTCCGCGAGCGATTGGACGTGTCGGTTCAGCAGCCGGCTGTTGCTGCAATCAGCCCACCCACGCACGCAGGCTGGGCAGCAGTCTCCGATGCTGTCTCACGGGGCTATTCCGATGGCGCCAAGTGTTGATCTCGCTGCACCTACTTCATCTTCAACACCTACCATGTCTGCTGCTGCTTCATCGTTGTCGACAGATCGCTCTTATGTCTGAGGGAAGCTCTCCCCTTCGACGTAGTAACCGTCACCCTGTCTCAGTTGACGGTTCTTCTCCGACCGACAAACATGCTATCGACAAGGCAATGCGACGTCAGGCTGCACGTAACTTGGACGCCGCTCCAGGTAACTTCTTCATGAAATCTTTTCTTTCCTTTTCAGATTCACGTATTTCTTCTAGTTTAAAGAATGTTGGATGCTCTATGGGAAAGAATGATAATGAAATTAATCTATTGGTTGGTGTGCTTAAAGTTAAACATATGGATTGACCGTTTAAAGGTTTCTCCGAAGTGTAATGCATCCATACCTAACCCTGAAACCGAGGAGGAAATTGAAGCAGATGTCAAATATGATGGTCCGCTTATATCCCACTTGGTTGGTGAGGTTACCGAGGTTGGATTGGATGACGCGAGACCTGGGTCCATGTTTTGTGACTTCACAGTGTCCTCGCGAAATCTAAATCACACTCATCTAAAAAGAAACAAAAACCGCTGAACAAGGTGAAGAGTTCTGCACCGATTCGAGTTTCCACATGAAAGGCATGTTTTGGAATAGCAGAGGTCTCTCACACTTGGCTAAACATAAACACGTTGATGATTGTGTACGGAAACATGGATTGGATAATGTTGCAATTTCTGAGGCTGGTAAGTGTGACTTTCGCCCGCATGTCCTCGATCACCTATCAGGTGGTTTTGGCTACGCATGGCATAGTCTACTAGCTCATGGAAGGTCTGGAGGAATTCTTCTTGAGATTCTGACCACAGTCATGGACCGGTAGCCTCCACAAGACGCGTCTTAAAACACTAAATTTGGCCTCCACAAGACGCGTCTTAAAATGCCCGCGGATGCCTTGGTAGCCTCCGGAGGCAGTGACCGGGCACGCCTCAAATTTTACGAGTTGCATCCGGACATCTCATAGAAGATTCTTAAATCCATACATAGTCATGCAAACGAAATAAACTACGTACTACATCGATCACCTAGCTACTCATTATCGGAGATGTCGACGATCTCCGTGCCCGGCACCGGCAGCATTGGGGTCAGCTGCAGCTCTGGCTCCTACGGCTGCTCTGCTCTGGCCTCCTCCGTCTCTATCTCCGCATCGAGTTCGGTGAAGAGCGTGTGGGACGCTGCCAGCTCCTGCGGGAGGAACGCCCGATTGGCTTTCACATGGGCCTCACCCTGGTTGGACTCCAGGATGGCCTGCTACTCCGCAATCTTGTCCCACTGGGTGACAGCGAAATCCGCCTCCGCCTGCTCCATGTTGAAGCTCGACAGCTACTGCTCCGGCAGCTCCGGCTTCGGCGGCTCCGCCTCCTCTGCAAACATCGGAGCCAGCTCCTCCTCCTCCTGTTCCCCTGGCTGCTCCTGCTCCTCCTCCGGCTCCGGCAAGTCCGAAGGCAACCTGACAGCTATGTGGGCGGCGCGCGCGGCTTGTCTCGTCCACATCTCCTGCTGGTTCTTGTAGCGGTGCTTCGGCGTGAGCATTGCGTAGTATGTGATCTTCATCTAGACCATGGCGGAGCGTGGGCAGAGCGCCGGAGCGGGAGAGGGAGGAGGTGGATGGACTCGGACAGGCGGCGCGGAGAGTGGAGGTGGATGGGCTAGGGTTGCAATACTCCGGCCGGGTTAAATAGGTGGATTTGCTCTCGGGCGATGAGCTGGAGTGACGACAAGCAGCGCTCGCACCGTGGCGACGAAGGAGGCGTCCGTCTGACCGCCGGGTTTCTGGGCGAGTCCACGTGGGACCCCTTTGCCAGTCCTACGTGGTGGGCATTTGAGGCCCTTTTGAGGGGGGCGTCTGAGTTAGAAAATCGTGACCAGTCAGTGTACGTGCGGCCCGCTCAGGCGTATGAGGTGGGTTTGGGCCACCCTGCTGTAGATGCTCTTACATGTAGTAATTTAGTCTCGAATCCACCGTGATGAGTGCGTTATTCAGAAACACATTATTGTTATGCTGCCTAGCTAGGATAGACACAGTAGATGCTGATGGTGGTTTTGTAGATAACACGTACAATGATGCGCTTTGGCTTTACTCGAGGCGCAGGCGACGACCAGCTCACTTTGAATCTACTCTTGGACGCCGATAATATGGTATTTTTTGTTGTGTAGTTCAGTATACTGTACGGGAAGCCAATACAAGGCCCGATCAAGGAATAATGAGAGGCCGGTTGTCACGACATGTAGTAACCAACTAGTGGTTGGGGGCGCCACCCTATGGCGCCGCTTGAGAAGAAGATGTGCGCACGTTTTCATTTAAAAAAATAAATAAAGTTCTAGCCTTCGTCTAAAAAACATCTAAAAAAATCCTCACCCACATCTAAAAAAGAAAAATTACCACAACAGCGAGTGCCACTTTGCATAACCCTCCATTCAAAAATATCGGAGGTTCTCATCTCCATCTAAAAAAATGTATTTAAAAAACTCCACACCTTCATCTAAAAAAAATTGCAGAAGATTTCTCACCCCGGCCAACCAGCTCGCGCCACGTGGCATAACTGGTTGGCCTCCCTTTGCACGTAGCTTAATGGTTTTAATGTATATGTCAGAAATGCTCATGTATCTAGCTAGCATGCATGGTATCTTGTATGGAGCGGTCCTATTATATTTTACGATGGACGGGTGAGTCGCATCCCACCTTAGATTTCTCGACGGTCTTTATATTACATGAAAAAATGTTTTAAAAATAAAAATATTATATGAACCTTTGCACTGTTAGCCCACCCTGACCCATTGGACTCGTTCCACACCACGGCGTGATAGTTTTTCTCTTTGTGCTTACATGTGGTTGTATACAACTGACAAAGCTCATGGCTAGACGATCATGACGACCCAACTTAATAACAACGATATTGCAATAATATGAGACCAGTTGTCATGTTTACATTTTTGTGTGCAAAAGGAGGTCCAAGCAAATATAGTTGCATTCCTACGAAAAAATTCATTTTACGTTCCTGAAAAAATTATAGATGTGCTTTGTCAAACAGGTTTGGTTGGCGGCTTAGCAATAGAATTTGTAATGCACAAATCTCTCACTAGTGTAACGCAGCACCCCGATTGTTAGGATGCCCCCAAACATACATAATTTTCCGTGCTCTATCTCTACAGAGGTTGTTTCTATAAGAAATAACAATAGTAAGCGATATTATATAACACCAATAACAAATACATGTGCATAGGCGTAAGGGTATCTTTATAATAGCCCAATGTTAAGGAATTAACACAAAAACACAAACTGATAGTGATCTAAAATCTCAATGGAACAGAGAATTAATTCAGCACCACTTGTCTACTAACTCAAAGATCATTGTTCGTTATGAAAGAAAACATATGCATCACACATATATGGAGAAAAGTAGCTCAAAACCGAGCCTAAGATAGTGTATTGGTCATCAGTACCTCTCTAATCTGCAGTAGCAACATCGCTACAAGTACACAACATTTTTAACATGGAAAACAACAAAACCACGAGGCGAAGCCACCCAAAATGTTGTTGACATAGTTCCAAATAATACATCCGATAATTCGTACATGTATGGATAAATCATCTAGGTTCATAAATTGATGCGGAGATAATATTTGTCACGTGTTAAATGATTTATATGATCTTCTCCCGGCAAGAATATACGCTAGGATAGCCATTTCAACATAGACTTCATTGGCCGCCTTCATACAGACTTAGGAAGCTTTTCGAATTACAATAGTTCATTAAGATGGAAATCTAGATAGATTGAGACTTATATATATGAATGACAATTTTTTGTGCCGTGCCCTGAGGGTATATGAAAGGCTACCAAGTACGAAATTCAGTAATAACTCCTGAATTATTGGAACCGAATTATAAAATAGAAAAGTGGGCATGGCTGTAATGGTGGCCTATTTTTTAAAAATCCTTTCAAACTCAACATTAACCGGTAGAGATCTCCACCCGTGATTGGAGACTAGGGTGATTTAGTCACCACTCACCACCGACGTGCCTCCTGCTGATGGTTCCTGAGAAGCGTCAGTGGGGAGTACCCTCTCACGGGTTATGGACCTGTCAGCACTGGGGTTATGTGAGCTATTGTCGTGACGGCATGATAGCAGCACATGGATGGCGATGTAGAGCAGCACGACGACCGTTAGCGCGACCATATGCCCGAACGTGTCCCACTCCCGGCTGCTGCCGGAGGCGTAGGCGAAGAGGAGGCCGAGCAGGGCCAGCAGGATGGAGCAGCCCCTCGGACCCCACACCCAGTAGCTCGTCCAGTTGTAGCAGGAAGATGACAACGATGGCTGCTAGGAAGGAGACAGAGTTGCTGTAGAAGAAGAAATGGTACCGGCGCTTGTTGCTGTCGTGTAGCACCGGGCCGCCGGCGGCATGCCCGTCGATGCTGTCCGGCCACACGCCGCCCGGTGGGTTGAGGCCGGCCTGGTAGGTGACGCTCGCCACCAGGATGCTCACCAGCATGAGGCACTTGCGCCTGGTGTACTTATCCGTTTGTCCTTCAGCGGCGGGGGCAGGCCGTATTGTTTCTTGCCCAGGAGCAGCAGGGGCAGGCGCTGTTGTTTCTTGCTCAGGAGCAACGGTGGCAGGCTGTGTTGCATCAGGACCAGCGGTGGCAGGCGCTGTTGTTTCTTGCTCAGGAGCAACGGTGGCAGGCTGTGTTGCATCAGGACCAGCGGTGGCAGGCGCTGTTGTTTCTTGCTTAGGAGCAACGGAGGCAGGCTGTGTTGCTTCAGGATCAGCGGTGGCAGGCGCTG
>NC_041391.1:83601419-83644640 GCF_002162155.2 Triticum dicoccoides
CGCTGTTGTTTCTTGCTCAGGGGCAACGGAGGCAGACTGTGTTGCATCAGGATCAGCGGTGGCAGGCGCTGTTGTTTCTTGCTTACGAGCAACGGAGGCAGGCTGTGTTGCTTCAGGATCAGGAGCAGCGGCGGCAGGCGTGGGGAAGAGAAACTTGAGTGCTAAGAGCAGCAGGACGATGAAAACAACCACTGCGCCGGCCAGCGCGACCACAAAGATGGAGGTCCGCATGTGCCGAGAGCTCCCAGCGGCGTACGCGCTGATGAGGCCGACCAAGCCCGATACCGCGCACAAGTAGAGGGCGTGGCATTTGATGCCCAGCTCGTACATATGCGGGTTCACCAGCAGGATGATGATGACCACCGAGGACATGAAGCTCGCCGCGTTGCAGTAGAAGAAGGCCGTGTAACGGCCCGGATAGTTGCTGGAGATGACCGGGTAGCCCGCGGAGTCACCTTTGAGCCAGAAGCTCCCCGGCGGGGTAAGTCCAGCTTGGTAGGTGATGGTGACGACCAAGATGGCGAACAACAGCAGCAGCTTGCGCTTCTTCTTCATCACAGCCGGCTCCTCGCTCCTTGTAGTCTCGAGCGTGAAGAAGACGATGTGGATCACGACGTAAGCCAGGATGGCACCGCCAACGGCGATTAAGCGGAGGGAGGTGTCCACGTCCCGGCCGCACCCAACCGCATAGGCGGCCGTGAGGCTGAGCAGGTCGAGTAACATGGCGGCCTCCAGCGCGTGGTGCTTGTGGACGGCGATCCGCACGTGACTGTTGAGGACCATGAAGATGACGACTATGGAGGCGACGAGGGCGACGGTGTTGCAGTAGAAGAAGGCCCTGTAGCGTCCCAGATGCGTCGTTAACAGTATCGGGTCGCCGCCCTTGTGACCGTCGCCGTCGTCCGGCCAGAAGCCGCCTGGCGGGTTCATCCCTGCTTGGTACGTGATGGTCACGGCGAGAGTGGCAAGAAGCAGCACCATAGTGTGGGCCATCTGCGCCGGCGCCGTCCCTGTCCCAGAGTTATCTTGTCTCCTGGTGAATAGATTGCCAAATTTCGTGCAGTTAGTATCTGATTTACTTTGGCAAATGAAAGTAAGGATAATATTACCGCGCGTTTTGCTGGATAGGATCGGTCCAGCATGAGCGTAGTCCGTTCCAGCATAAGTTGAACCCCGAGCTTAGCCCGGTCCAGCAGCATATTAAGTGCCTGCAGTGTAGGATATATATATACAGAGAGATTAGTATACGTTAGTGTTAACGATGAATTAATTATTTCAACGTCACACATGCACGGTGGTGTACGCTACGTACCTTTGTATTTTCTTGGCAAGGCCCACAAGTTTATCCCAACAGTATCTCTGGATGAGTAATTGGATGAGAGTGTAGAGGAGAACCGGGAGGACCAGGCAGAAAACATAGATGGTGGAGTGAGTCTTCCTGCAGCTTCCAAGCGCGTAGGCCACCAAGAGGCCAAGCAGAGTCGCCAGGATTTCCCCGTAGAGGACGTACCACCAGCGCCGAATATGAGCGAACTCGGCGCCCTGCCTGAACTCGCTTCTAATGGTGGTTAGGAGCATCAGCATGGCCATGAGGGACGCGATAAACGCGACGGTGTTACAGATGAAGAAGGCCATGAAGCGCCGTGAGTGCATGACTGGGCTGCCCGGCCGGTGGCCTGCTTCTTTGGCGTCGGCCCAGAAACCACCCGGGGGGTTCAACCCGGCCGTGTAGGTGACCGTTGCCGCGAAGATGCAGAAGAGTATCAGGATCTTGCGCCGCTGCTCGAGCCTGGATTTTGCCTCCAAACTGAGCTCGTCACGGTCGGGTATAGACCCGAGCAGATGTGGCGCAGCGTAGCCAGTGACGTAGACGAAGACTTTGGAGGCCAGCATGGAGGCGAAGACGGTGGTGGCCGTCCCCCGGCTGGCCCCGGCGGTGTAGGCCACCAGGAGTGCGAAGAGATCCAACACCATGACGTACCTGAGCACCACGAGAAGGCGCAGCTTGTCCATCTTCCTCTCCAGGAGGAGGAGGAGGAGGATGGCCACCACGGAAGCCATGAACGCGGTGCCGTTGCTGTAGTAGAAGGCATTGTAGCGCTGGTGGTCCGTCACGAGCAGGATCTGGTTGCCGGCGAGGTGGTCGTCCACGGTGCGCAGCCAGACGCCGCCCGGAGGGTTGAGCCCAGCGACGTAGGTAACCGTAGCGGCCAGAATGGCCATGAACATGACGTACTTGCGCAGCTCAAATATGATGCTGCTGTCAGGCGCCATGTTTTTTTTCCTAGCTAGCTAGCAAGCTGGTGTGAGGCGCTATGATGCTGGAGAGTCTCAGGCGTATAGTGCCCGCTTGCCCGCTCTCCCGTATATGTATATATAGCGGGAGCTTTCCGCGTTGCATGTGCCCTAGAAAAGAAAACAATAAGACTTGGCATCGAGTCTCCAACTCCAATCTCCTTAAGGAAAAAGGAAAGGAATAAGAACAAGTTTACACAGTGTGTGTTGGATAATCCAAACATGCCTAAGTGTCAGTAGTATTAAGTTGTGTTTAAACTTGGTAAAAGCTAGCGTTAGCAGTGTCCTAATTAATGTACTAGTACTAGGAGTCACGTATCGTGTGCCAGTTAGTTTGCTTGTGTGTAATCGTGATCAAGCTAGCCGGGTAATTAACTAGGTAAGTTGAGATGTAGGGGGTGACCGGCTTTGCAATTAGGTGCTGGAGTACTAGTCCATGTAGGATTGGAGTCCAAAACTAGTACAGGTTTACCACGTCTTTGGGTCGGTTCGATGCATATATATATACGCAGGGTTGCGTGTGTTTTTTGTATCTCGGAGAAAACAGAAAATCAATAAGGAGGAAAATAAGGACATACGTCCATTTTGAATCATGTTTTCCTACTGTTATTTACAATGTTTTTATGCATAATAATGCCTTTTGAAGTAATTATTATGCCTTTTCTCTCATAATATGCAAGGTTTACATCAAGAGGGAGAATACCGGCAGCTGAAATTCTGAACCTTAAAAAGCAACCCAGACTACCTATTCCGCACAACTTGAAATGAGATGAAACTTCACGGAGGATTTTTTATGGATTATTTAGGAATTATTGAAGCAAATAAGTACCAGAGGGGCCCACCAAGTGGGCACAACCCACCTGGGCGCGCCAGGGAGTCCAGCCCGCCCTGGTGGGTTGTGCCCTCCTCGGCCCACCACCAGTGCCCGTCTTCTGGTATATAAGTCATTTTGACCTAAAATTATTAAGGAGGGGACTTTAGAGACGGAGCGCGGCCGTCTCAAGGCGTAACATGGGCTGGAGCACTTTTGCCCTCCGGCGGAGCGATTCCGCCGGGGAACTTCCCTCCCGGAGGGGGGAATCGTCACCAACAATCCTCTCATCTTGGAGAGCCCAGTCTTCATCAACATCTTCACCAACACCATCTCCTCTCAAACCCTAGTTCATCTCATGTGTTCAATTTTTATACCGGAACCTCGGATTGGTACATGTGTGGGTGACTAGTAGTGTTGATTACACCTTGTAGTTTATTATTATATGGTTTATTTTGTGAAAGATCATATGTTCAGATTCTTTATGCTATTCAATACGCCTCTGTTCATGAGCATGTTTATCACCTGTGAGTAGTTATTTTAGTTCTTGAGGTCACGGGAGAAATCATGTTGCAAATCATGTGAATTTGATACGTGTTCGATATTTCGATGATATGTATGTTGTGATTCCCTTAGTGGTGTCATGTGAACGTCGACTATATGACACTTCATCATAGTTGGGCCTAAGGGAATGCATTGTGGAATAGTTATTAGATGATGGGTTGCTAGAGTGACAAAAACTTAAACCCTAGTTTATGCGCTACTTCATGATGGGTTGCTAGGGATCGAGTTATATTTTATCTTAGTAATTTTCTCGTAGTCGCGGATGCTTGCGCGGGGGTTAACACTAGTAGAAAAACGACCTTATGTTCACCTCATTAGTCCCGGTTCAATTACGAAGTGGCACTAATGTGCCCATTAGTGCCGGTTCCAATGGCTAGGCGGGCGGCACTCATTAGTCCCGGTTCGTGTTGAACCTCTAGTACCGGTTCGTGTCGAACCGCGACTAAAGAGTTGGTTGCAGGTTGGTGTCAGGCTGGGGCCCCACCAACACCTTTAGTCCCGGTTCGTGGGACGAACCGGTACTAGAGATGCACCTTTAGTTCCAGTTTGTATCATGAACCGAGACTAAAGATGTTCGTATGTAAACTCTTCGTCGAGCCCGAGCTCTTGTTCTTCCCCTTTCCTCTCCTCTCTGTTCTTCCCCTCTTGCTCGAGCTCATCCTTCATTTTGCGCAAAATTTGTCATGACTTGAAGGCCTGCCATCCATCCAAGCAATCACAATGGTTAGCAACTTTGTCCTTTCATCTTTCATTGCTGGATTAGATCTTGCAATGCTCTATAAGTATAGTGATTTGTGGATTTTAGTTTGGGAGTAATTATATGTGGTAGTTTATTTGATTTATATGCAATTTTGAGCTCAAATTAACTCTTAGTTTGCATATGTAGGTGTGGTTTACTTAGTGCCTTCCCATCCCCGTCCTCAGCACCGTCGATCACCCGCACCATCCACCTTGGTGAGCCTCTTGTTCTTAACTTTTTTATATAAAAAAATCATGTTTGTGTGATTAGATATATAGTTACTTGTATAAATTTCTTACCTGTACATTGTTTGTTATACATAGTGCCATGGTTTTGATATCCATCCCTCTCGGCCCTCGTCCGGTTTACGATTCAGATGTGGTATATTCTCTTTCATAACTATTTGTTGCATTTCGTTTTGATGACAATTTATGCCCATCAAGTTGACATAGATATTGTTATCTAGGAGGTATGACAATTTATGTTCCAACCGACCCTCTTGTCGAGAGGTTAATTTAGTTGAAAAAGAAAATGAGTAATTGAAAGAAAATTTGAAAAGAATTGGAGAAGAGAAGATGAAACTGGAGTTGTATGTGGCCGATGTGTCGTCGATGACCACAAGATCAAGATGGAGAAAATGCGGTTGAAGATTAGACAGATTAGAAAATATGCCATTGATAGTGAGGCTTAATATCATTATGTTGTTGGATCAATTGTTACCTTAGTTGCGATATTGATCGCATTTGTTGTTGCATTTAAATGCTTTATCTAGAGAGTTTGTATGAATCTTAGGAAGATGGACAATTCTTATGAATCTTCGCTTGCTCCAGGAAGATAAGATTCATAGATGATTGACCATCTTCGTAATGATGAATGCCATTGCTTTCTATTAAATCAGTTCATTGTTTTTTTTGGCTTTTTTGTCTGTGTGAGAGTAATGATCCAGACCCGCACTTCGTGTGGCTTGTGCGTTGTGGGAGCTCTCGCAATGGCGCAACCCACATCATGGCACTGCGGGTTTGGTACGTGGCCCTCCTTCCATGCACAGTATAATCATTTTGTACGTGCATGTCATGTTTGTGAAGTTTGTATCCGGAGGGATGGTGTGCGGTTTGTTCGAAGCTGTATTATCACACCGAAAAGGTAATAACCTACCTTTCCCGAAAGGTAGAAGGACTGAGTCAAGCGGTAAAAAACCTCAATAAACACTCTTGCATGCTAGAAACTCAATGCTCTCAAATCTCTGAAATGCAATCTCTGTTGTTGCTCAGTTAGATAAAGAGAATCCTGTTTCCACTAATGAAATTTTGACTCATAGTGGTAAAAGAACGCAGATCCTAGAGGCCCAGAGTAGTACGAGAAGGAGCAAGAGCACATTTCTTCAAGATTTTGGGCACAGTTTGAATGTTGTGATATTCAACACTTTGGTGGACATGACAACTAGGGTGTTTTTCATAGTGAATCCGACACTATGAGCATAATGCCTGCACATAACGTTATTTTTTTTCTTCCATCGCAACGCAATGATATTTTCTTCTAAAATAAAATACGACAGGTCTCGCGCGCAGGAAGTTTGAACAAGCGCACCTCAACTAAAACTCATGATGCATGCAGGGTGCACCATCGACCATCGTGATGGCTGCTCTGGCGTAAACAGTGGGAACAACCAGAGCAGCTTTCCTTGCAATTTTAAAGCTCAAAGTACGTGCACTATAAAAATATTATCATGTAATACAATATCATATTAAATATTGCACTAGAATGTGTCATGTATAACAATAAACAAGATCAATATGGTACTCCCTCCGTCCCATAATGTAGGACGTTTTTTGGCACTAATGTAGTGTCATAAAACGTCTTAGATTATGGGACGGAGGGAGTACTTGCGTATAATACTATGCACTATAAAAATAGTTTCACACACTAATATCATATCAACTACACATATATAATACGTACTCCCTCCGTCCGGAAATACTTGTTGGAGAAATGGATGAATCTAGACATATTTCAGTTATAGATACATCCAATTTTATCCATCTATCCGACAAGTATTTCGGGACGGAGGGAGTACTTTCTATTGTGACCGGTCAAGCATGCAGGTGGGAATCTCACGTGAGATTATTCCTCGGAGGAAAAGTTGAAGAGCCAAAGTACCTACTGTCTTGAGGATAGGTCCATGCATCCAAGAAATTGCGTGCAAGAAACAAGCCCCCCTCAGGTGTGAACTAGATTGGCCATCAAGTCATAAACAAGTATCAGAGAAAAAGCAACACACTGTGGTGGAAGCAGTCCAATGCATGGGTCTGAATAGGCCAAGGGCAACTCCAACGGTGTTCCTCCAATCACCCACAAATATTAGGACATCTATATATATTAGGACAATCTATATTGTGGCAAATCCACGGGAGTATCGACATCTGCCACGTAGGCATTCAACACCCCAGACCAATCCCAAACAAAGGTGTAGCTCCCCCATTTAGTCAATTCCACAATGCAAAAGCCCACCACCCTCCCACTCTCTCCGCTTCGATCGCCACCACACATGATCTAGTTCCCACACATCCCGCCACCCCACCCACCGGCAAGATGGATCCGGACGAGACAGTTGCTGTTGTCGGTGTCAAAACCGGCGGATCTCGGATAGGGGGTCCTGAACTGTGTGTCTAAGGCCAATGGCAACAGGAGGCGAGGGACACAATGTTTACCCAGGTTCGGATCCTCTCGATGGAGGTAATATCCTACTTCCTGCTTGATTGATCTTGATGATATGAGTATTATAAGAGTTGATCTACCACGAGATCGTAGAGGCTAAACCCTAGAAGCTAGCCTATGATTACGATTGTTGTTGTCCTACGGACTAAACCCTCCGGTTTATATAGACACCGGAGGGGGTTAGGGTTACACAGAGTTGGTTACAGAGAAGGAGATCTACATATCTGAATTGCCAGGCTTTCCTTCTATGCAAAGGAGAGTTCCACCCGGACACGAGACGAAGTCTTCAATCTTGTATAATCATAGTCCAACAGTCCGGCATAAGCATATTGTCCGGCTGTCCGAGGACCCCCTAATCCAGGACTCCCTCAGTAGCCCCTGAACCAGGCTTCAATGACGATAAGTCCGGCGCGTAGATTGTCTTCGGCATTGCAAGGCAGGTTCCTTCTTCGAATACTCCTTATAAGATTTTGAACACAAAGACCGTGTTCGGCTCTGCAAAACAAATTCCAAATACCACCGCAGAGAGCACAATATTCTACAAATCTAATCTGCTGACAACTTTTTTACAGCGTGACATCACGCCACGGCCCGGTCATTATTCGAACCGTATTTTTTCAACCAGCTATCGCACATATCGCGAGGTGGTTTTATTGGCACGTCTTGTCAATGCAGAGATCGTGTCCCCTTATCACGGGATTCTCATCAATACGGGTGTGGGTAACCCAACCGCGCCATCAACGCGGCGCTTGGGGAATAAGCGAGTTTATCGGGCAAGTGGGGAGGCGCGGGATCCCTGCTACCTTTATAAGGAGATAAGGACTCCCCTTTTTCACCCACGCCTTCTCCTTCCTCTGCTTATCCATTCTCTCTCACTCGAGCTCCAGCGCCCAAGCATTCGTCTTCTCCACCCACAAGGCCTTCCGAAAATGTCCGGATCCGGAGCAGGAGGCAAGTGGATGGCCTCTACCGTCCGGGAGAAGGATATCAAAAAGCTTTGGGAGGCCGGGTATCTGGCCAAGAACATCACCCATCGTCTCCCGACGGCGGGATAGATCGTCCCAACCCCGGAACCCCACGAGAGGGTTGTATTCCTCCCTCACTTTGTCCGCGGGCTAGGGTTTCCCCTTCACCCATTCGTTCGCGGTATCATGTATTACTACGGGATCGATTTTCACGATTTATCCCCAAATTCATTTCTCAACATCTCGACATTCATCGTCATGTGCAAGGCCTTTCTCCGCATCTCGCCACACTTCGGCTTATGGCTGAAGATCTTTAATGTGAAGCCCAAGGTAGTGAGGGGTGAGCACGCCGAGTGCAGAGGTGCCATGGTGAGAAAGATGCCCAACGTCACATGGCCATCAGGTACTTTCATGATACCGTCAAAGGGTGGCAGCAGTAATGGTTTTACGTCACCGAGCCGCGCGACCCAAAATGGGCCGCAGCTCCCGAATTCCGATCCGGGTCTCCCCTATGGCTTACATCCTGGCCCAAGAAGGGCATGAACTGGTCTTCGCCTGACGAATTGTCAGTGCTCCAGACGTGCGTCAAGGACATGGAAGACAAGAATATCAAACTTGTCAATGTAGTCTAGGTGATGTTAGTTCACCGGATCCTTCCTTGTCAACACAAGGCTTGCAATTTATGGGAATTCGACCCGGCCAAGCACTAGACCCTACTAGAGCTCCTTGGCTCCTCGCACAAAGACATATGGAAGGTGCTTTTCATGTCCGACAAATCATGGCCGGACTTAGCCGAGGACCGCGGGTACCAACTGTCCCACCCCGCAAGTTCGGCAAGTCATTATATGTTGGCAAGTCATACGTTTTATTCGCACAACCCAATGGAAATGCCTAATGTGTTTTTCACAACTCTTCCAGGGCTGGACGAAGAAGGCGGGGCGAATCTAATGTCCGGCTCCACTGCCGGAAGAACCAGCTGGCCCACTTCTGAAAAATATGCTGGTCCCAGCGCCTTACAAGGCGCTGAAGAAGAAGGTCGAGAAGGAGGCCAAGAAGACCAGGGGCGGCCTTCGTCGCCGTGGTACTTCGAACACAATATCCGAAGACTCCGATGCCCGCTCTTCCTCCGGAGAGGACGAGGAAGAGGAGGAAGATCAATCCCCAGTGAGGGGAAGAAAGAAGAGGATGGCCTCCACATCTTTGGAGGCCGAGTCGCCTAAGAAGGGAAAAACTCCCCTTCTGGAGGAGTCCATCGCCGCTACCGACAGCAGCCCAGAGTGGGATCCGAGGGCCCAGCCCTTGGTGAACTCGTGAGTATATAAAATCCAAACACGTTTACGCATCCAGATTTACTACGACTTGACGTTTTAATCATTGAGCCATACTATTTTGCAGTCCGACGAGGTCCCGTACCGAACAATCCTCATCGGAGGATTTACTGGGCTCGGATGCTATGGACAGCGGGACACCCCCGAAGGCCCCCTCCCCAAAACATGTGAACGACACCAAGGTATCGTCCCAGAGGGACCCAGGCCAAGGAGGGGGGAAAAGATCGTCAAGGAGGCGCCGGAAGGTCAAACTTCAGGGGCCGGACACATGGGAGAAAAGGCTCCCATGGATATCAACGGCGGGGGCCATCTTGAATTCGGCCCCCGGCCGGATGCAATTCCAGAGACCGATACGGCTGCAGAATTAGGAAGGCAGCCCCTCTCGGCAGGAGGGGGTGCAGCTGTTCCACCGGCAACCTCTGTCCAACCAGAGGTGTCGGATACTTTATCATCGGCGCTGAAGAGCGCCTCCATCATCGACGAACACCGTGCCCTTATGGGTGCGGTGATTCAGAAGATTCAGTCCGCTGAGAGTGGACTGAATGAAGCCTGCGTCAGCCTTATAGCGGGCTTTGAGGTATGTTCTGTGAGGCTTTGAAGAGTGTCATAGTATAGGTAGTAGCCCCTGATACACTGTTCGGTGAAAGAAGGAGCCGGACAGAGGATCAAACATATGTTCGCAGGAGACTCACTTTATGGCATCTCTCCCTCTTTTCATTTTCTAAGCAGGCGTCTATAGCGACTGCCGCCTCTCATACTGTGGAAGTCTCTGGACTGAAGCAGAATCTGGAGCGGACCAAAAAAGAACTCGGCCGAGTGAAGAAACAGCTGGAGGATAACCAAAGTATGAAAAAAAACCTGTTCGCATTAGTTCGAATGAATAAATTAATATGATGAGAATATTTTTATGATATGCTCTAGGGACGACGGCCGAAATTGAGGCACTTAAAAAGGATGTGGCCGAAGCCGAGAAGAAGGCTGCCGCAGAGCAGGCTCTTCGGGAAAAGCACGAGGCTAGGGTTATTGAAGTTGTGCAAGAGCTTCAAGAGGCCGTGAAGAAATGCGAGACCTTGGAGCAGAGTTTAGCGGAGAAAGACTCCGAACTCTCCCAAGCTCGCCAAGCCGCATGTGATGACCGGGAGGAAGCCCAGGGCGCCCTGGAAGAAATCCAGGAGGCGAGGAAGATTGCGGCGGGTGAGGCTTTTTCCATGTAAAGCGGGTATCTAAAGGGAGAAAACCATGTTTACTAATTTGAATTCGGATTTCTCCAGGGGTATTTAGGGAGCTGCCACGCAGCATATCTGATGCCGCCCAATTCTACCGAGCCGAAGAAAGAAGTACTACGGAGAAGCTCTTCTGGTCACAGTATCTGGCACCGAATTATCCAGTGCCATTTGCCGATCAGCTGAAGCAGCTGATCGAACTGCATAAGGCGGCCGAACTAGCCATGAAGGATTTAATTATCCGGCTATGGCCCGCCGAGCCAATTCCAAGCAACTACTTCGGGCTCATGAAGCGGCTTGTGAGTTCTTGCCCTCGACTCGAAGTCATCAACCGGTCGGTCTATATGGAGGGTGTGTGAATGGCCTTTGCCCGCGCAAAGGTGCACTGGGAGAAGATGGATGCTGAAAAGCTGATGACCGAGGGACCGCCTGAGGGGAAGGAGCACCGCAAGCCCGAATTATATTATGATAGTGTCCTAAAAGGATTCTGCCTTCACTACGGGAAACATGAGATTTGCCGTCAGTACTGTTCTTTGCCGTCGGCATTTCGTCGGGCTAGACGGCAAAGACAAATTTTGCCGACAGCGACTGACGGCAAAGAACAACTGACGGCAAATCCATACTTTGCTGTCTGTAAAAAAAACACAGACGGCAAAGACACTTTGCCATCTGAGATTTTTTTTACAGACGGCAAAGAGCTCTTCTTATGGTTTGTAAAAAAAATCACAGACAACAAAGACTTTGTCGTCTGCGATTTATTTTACAGACGGCAAAGAGACCTCTTTGCCGTCTGCAAAAAAATCGCAGACGGCAAAGAGAAAGCACAACACACGGATCGATGAGGGGGCACGATCTGGGCCGCCCGCACCTGCCTCCGTCTCTCACCACGCACGCCCACCCACCCATCCCACCATTCCCTCTCTCTCTCTTATCCCCAAGGCCCACCAAAATCTCTCTCCCGCCCGACCCTATCTCTTCCTCGATCCCTTCTCTGCCGCACAAACTTCGCCCGATCCAGAGCTCCTTCTCGTCCCCTGCTCGTTAGCCGCCGCCGGTCGACCCGCCTCACCATAGCCTGAGCAGAGGCCGGCGCAGGATCTTCCTCCTCCTCCCCTGCTCGTCAACCGCCGCCGCTCGACCCCTCCTCTCCGTCGCCTGAGCCGGAGGCCAACGTGGGATCTTCCTCGTCCTCCCCACCCGCGACCCGCCGCTGGTGGACCACGCCTCGCCGGTGCGGGAGTCTCCTCCCGTGCTCATCAACCGCCGCCGCCCTTCAACACGGCAGGTCCTCTGGCATGCGGAGGGCGCCGTGGCCGGCGACAACGGCGCCGTCGATGAGCAGCCCAGAGATGATGAGCGACGCGACGGGCTTGAAGAAGGCCCAGGGGCTTCTCTCCTTCCTCATGGCACCCGAATCGGGTTTGAGGTGGCGGGCGACGAGATCTGGTAGGCTTCTTGGGCGCGAGAAGTTCGTCTTAAACTGGAGTTACCCTAGATCTGATATTGCTTTAACTGTGCCCTGTACTTCTCCAATCCAGGGGCTCCATGGCGCCATGGTCAACTCTGCTGGAAGACCA
Organism: Triticum dicoccoides; assembly: GCF_002162155.2. Classification (NCBI taxonomy): domain Eukaryota; kingdom Viridiplantae; phylum Streptophyta; class Magnoliopsida; order Poales; family Poaceae; genus Triticum; species Triticum dicoccoides. The sequence continues at coordinate 83,613,637 of NC_041391.1, forward strand.
CCATTTGCCTCCTCTAGCTGGACGCACGTGCTCGGATCTGGACGCTGGCTTAAGGGCCTGTTCGTCTGTTTTGTAATCATTTTTTTGTTGTTGTTTGGTTTGTTCGTTCTTCTTATAAATGGAGAAAATTATATTGTGTAAATACTGTATTGATGGATATAGTATATAAACAGAATACTTCTGTCTTGTAAAAATCCGTTTGTTCCTCATATTGCTGTGAAAGATTTTCCATATGCCTTGCCGTCTGGGCATACAAGGAAGACAGCAAAGACATAGCGTAACTGACGGCAAAGTACTTGACGCCGTCTGTCAATGCGACCGCTCCGTCTGTTGGCATATTTTGCCGTCTGGCTAGTCTACTGACGGCAAACCCTATTGACAGACGACATATTCTTTGCCGTCATCCCGACAAACAGCAGACGGCAAAGTATTCTTTGCCGATTTATCTTTGCCGTCTGACTTTGCCGTCTGCTTCCTGACGGCAAAGGCTTTGCCGTCTGGAATTAGGTCTTTGCCGTCTGTGATCCACAGACGGCAAATTACCTGTTTCCTGTAGTGCTTGCGGCGGAGCAATGCACCAAGGACATTATATTTCCATGAATACAGTCATGTTGTCCTTTGTAATGTTAAAGAAGGTCATTTCTATTGTTTATTGCATGTTATTTGAAAGTTTTTCCTCCTGCGCGGCCGTTTTATATATTAATCCTGAGAGTTGGCCAGTCGTCGGCTTCTGCCCCCACGTAGGAAGTACGGGGTGTTCGGGATAAACCTGAGCACTCTTTATCCCAGTTTTGGGTCCTTGAAGGAGGTGTTCATCTCAACGAACCAGACAATCCGACAATAGGGCTTTATCACTCTCACTTAGCCATAGGATCTTGACAAAAGGAAGGTAGGCGCGGCCCCTGGTGTTCGGAATACCGCACGAGGGGCTCTATTAGCACATGATCGGAAGAAAAGTCGATCCATCACACACTGCATTAGTTATGGCATTATGCGGAAGAAATCCTTAAAGATTTTACAACCTCTCGAATAGCTGACCAGCTCTCGCCGTATCATGACAGTCAGTTTTCGGCTTTCTCTACTGAGGCGCTCGTCCGGAAGAACCGGGACACAATCGCAGTAGTTATCCCTGTGCCGCCTTAGCCGATATAGCAGAACGTAAGGCAGCAAAACATGGGAGCCAGGCAAACCCAACTATTGACCCAACACATGATTCGGAGCTGATGCATATAATGCTATAAGTTCGGGGTGCCGAACGACCGCGAAGGTGTTTGGACTTTATTGCCGTTATAATGGGTAAAATGAAGCCCCTGGCATATTTAAGGCATATCGCGGTGTACGGATGCCATTTGACAAAGAGTGTCAATAAGACACAACAGCAGATAAGCGTCATATACAACCACATGTTGTAATTGAATAACACGTCGATGCGTACGAATACAAGTAATGTGATAAAAAAAAGAAATATGACTTTGGAACCTGCTGAGATCAAGCGGGAGGAGGCTGTGTGCGGATCCGGAGTGTAATCGGATGGTCATCGAGGGGCATCTCTAAGGATTCCCTTACGCATTCGAGCTGTTTCCATGTCGCCAGTCCTGGCGTACGGAAAAAGTGGACCTACAAAGAAAGTGAAAAAACATATTTATGTGCCACGGAGCGGTTAAGCCGCATTATGTGGCCTATCCTAGATGTGCCTCCATTTACTGCTGGAGTGTTTCAACTGAGCTCCGGACAAGCCGGGCTATCCTGCCGCGAAGTAATTCGGACTCCCTTGACGGGGTCCGGGAGCTTGGCCGTCGACTCGAGGTTCGATTGAAAGATGTCTTTCGTTGCTTCTACTATCAAGGCGGCGGTACACTCTTCGGCACAGGGGTGGAGTTCGGTCTTGCCAGTAACTGTTATGACACCATGCGGACCAGGCATCTTGAGCTTATGGTAGGCATATTGTGGCACCGCGTTGAATCAAGAAAACTCGGTTCGTCCGAGCAGTGCATGATAATTACTGTGAAAAGGAACAATGTCGCGGGTTAACTCTTTGGTATGGCAATTGTTCCGTGATCCGAAGACTACCATCAGAGTGATGGAGCCTGTACAACGGGCCTCCACACCTGGTATAACACCTTTAAAGGTGGTTTTAGTGGTCTGGATCATCAAAAGATCAATACCCATCTTGCACTATGTCCTGATACAGTAGGTTTAGGCTGTTGCCTCCGTCCATAAGGACTTGTGTGAGGTGAAATCCGTCAATTATTGGGTCAGGGACTAGTGCGGCTAAATTGCCCTGATTGGTATTGGCCGGACGATCCGTACGATCAAAAGTGATCGGCCATGGTTTATATTGTGGGGCCACTGGCTCCGTTAAGTTGACATCTCTAAGAGTGCACATCCGTTCTAGCGTCGGAATGTGGGTGGCGTTTATCATATTCACCATTTTGATTTGCGGGGGAAATTTCTTTTGCCCTCCTGTGTTTGGTGATCGGGGCTCCTCGTCATCGTCATCGCTTTGAGACCCCTTCTCCTTGTTTTCGGCACCTGACCTGCCGGCTCATTTGAAGACCCAACATTCTCTGTTGGTATGATTGGCTGGTGTTCCTGGGGTGCCATGAATTTGGCATGGATGATCGAGTATGCTGTCCAGACCGGATGGGCCCGAATTGTTATTTTTGAATGGCTTTTTTCCGCTGAACGGACTTAGAGCCACTGAATCCGGCATTGGCTGCCGTGTCTTCGGTGTTATCACCGTTTTTGTGACGCTTGTATTTGTTGCGTCTGTGTTTGCCGTTGATATCTCTGGCCTCTGATGTCCCAGGATTGCTTGCTGTGTTGTTGCTGCGAGCCAACCAACTATCCTCGCCCAGACAAAAGCAGGTCATGAGTGTCGTGAAGGCTGCCATGGACTTCGGCTTTTCTTGGCCGAGATGTCGGGCAAGCCACTCGTCACGGATGTTATGCTTAAAGGCCGCTAGGGCTTCGGCATCCGGACAGTCGATAATTTGGTTCTTTTTAGTTAGAAACCGAGTCCAGAATTTCCTGGCTAACTCACTGGGCTGTTGGGTTATGTGACTTAAATTGTCAGCATCCGGTGGTCGCACATAAGTGCCCTGGAAGTTATCCTGGAATGCGTCTTCCAGGTTCTCCCAACTTCCAATGGAGTTTGCCGGCAAACTATTTAGCCAATGCCGAGCCGGTCCCTTGAGTTTTAATGGGAGGTACTTGATGGCATGTAGAAAATCGCCGCGGGCCATGTGAATGTGGAGAAGGAAATTTTCAATCCTTAGCGCGGGGTCTGTTGTCCCATCATATGATTCAATGTTCACGGGCTTAAACCCCTTTGGGAACTCGTGGTTGATACGTCTCCAACGTATCTACTTTTCCAAACACTTTTGCCCTTGTTTTGGACTCTAACTTGCATGATTTGAATGAAACTAACCCGGACGGACGATGTTTTCAGCAGAACTGCCATGATGTTGTTTTATGTGTAGAAAGCAAAAGTTCTCGGAATGTCCTGAAAATCCACGAAGGCACTTTCTGGAAAATATAAAAAATATTGGCGAAAGAATCAAGACCAGGGGCCCACACCCAGTCCACGAGGGTAGGGGGCATGCCCCCTCCCCCGGGCGCGCCCCCCTGTCTCGTGGGCCCCCTGGACCTCCACCAACCTCAACTCCAACTCCATGTATTCATGTTCGGGGAGAAAAAAACCAGAGAGAAAGTTTCATCGTGTTTTACGATACGGATCCGCCGTCAAGCCCTAATCTCTCTCGGGAGGGCTGATCTGGAGTTGTTCGGGGCTCCGGAGAAGGGAATTCGTCGCCGTCGTCATCATCAAACATCTTCCATCACCAATTTCATGATGCTCACCGCCGTGCGTGAGTAATTCCATTGTAGGCTTGCTGGACGGTGATGGGTTGGATGAGATTTACCATGTAATCAAGTTAGTTTTGTTAGGGTTTGATCCCTAGTATCCACTATGTTCTGAGATTGATGTTGCTATGACTTTGCTATGCTTAATGCTTGTAGCTAGGGCCCGAGTGCCATGATTTCAGATCTGAACCTATTATGTTTTCATGAATATATGTGTGTTCTTGATCCTATCTTGCAAGTCTATAGTCACATATTATGTGTTATGATCCAACAACCCCGAAGTGACAATAACCCGGATACTTCTCGGTGATGACCGTAGTTTGAGGAGTTCATGTATTCACTATGCGCTAATGCTTTGTTCGGGTTCTCTATTAAAAGGAGGCCTTAATATCCCTTAGTTTTCGCTAGGACCCCGCTGCCACGGGAGGGTAGGACAAAAGATGTCATGCAAGTTCTTTTCCATAAGCACGTATGACTATTTACGGAATACATGCCTACATTACATTGATGAACTGGAGCTAGTTCCGTGTCACCCTATGTTATAGCTATTACATGAGGAATCACATCCGACATAATTATCCATCACTGATCCAATGCCTACGAGCTTTTCACATCTTGTGCTTCGCTTATTTACTTTTTCGTTGCTATTGTTACAACTACTACAAAACCCAAAAATATTACTTTTGCTACCGGTACCTTTATTATGATACTACTTTGCTACTAAATACTTTGCTACAGATACTAAGTTATCCAGGTGTGGTTGAATTGACAACTCAACTGCTAATACTCAAGAATATTCTTTGGCTCCCTTGTGTCGAATCAATAAATTTGGGTTGAATACTTTACCCTCGAAAGCTGTTGCGATCCCCTACACTTGTGGGTTATAAAGACTAATTTCTTGCGCCGTTGCCAGGGAGCATAGCTCTATTCTCTGAGTCACTTGGGATTTATATCTGTTGATCACTATGAGGAACTTGAAAGACGAAAGAACCAAGATTTTGCCCTCAACTACGAGGGGAGGTAAGGAACTGCAATCTAGCTCTGCACTAGATTCTCCTTCTGTTATTAGTAAGCTTGCGACACCTAAACCTGCTACTGCTATGAATTCTGATATGTCGCATGTTATTGATGATGCCACTTCTGCTTTGCATGATACTTATGATGAAACTACTTTTGTGCGTGATACTACTTTGCCATTAGGTGAACTAGTCATCAACCCGTGGTTCTGCACGGGCTAGATATTGCTCCGCCTTAAATTTTTGTGTAATGACATGCTAATTAAATAATGCAATTTTAAAATTAGAGTGAATGACATGTACGAATAAACACTATACTGGTAGATTTAATGCACATGTTAATTTTTGTAGTAGAATAGCGATCGCTATAATTTAGAAAGATGAAATTAATACAAACTTTTAGGCCCTATATTTTAAATGGTGCCCAATTTGTATATATTAGAGGATTCCTTCACAATAATATTTGCAAGTGCAATGTAATTTTGTAGAAAATATCAACATTTTTGGACAAATATAAATGTTGTTCAAATAGATGAGGACAAATGCAGAGAATCCTAACATGTTTCTATTGATTGAGCAATTCCTACCCAAAAAAATACATCACCATTTTCTTGAATTTCCCCTAAAACAGTTTGCAGCAATCATTAATTTTTCATTGCTTAACATATTTGTGTAACAATAAGGATAATTTGAACAGGCTGAGTGATGATAGTATTTCATTGCCCTCTCACCCTTAGGTATGTCTTCCTTTACCTTAATCCATCGTGCTTCTATTGTATTTTAGCGATATTGATGTTGCATGGTTGGAATAGGTTGAGTTGGCAGACTAAAATGAAACATGTACATATTTCCAAATTTGGTAACATTATACACACATTGACATTGATACCACAACTCACTAAATGAAGATGTTGCGGCTTTCATGGGCTTGCTTTTTTTCTCCAAAGATGATGCATGTATAAATATAAATATATTACTTAAACTAAAATTATCAGAAGAAGTATTGAGTGCTTGCGGCATGTTATTCTAGTGACGACTACTTAGGTGGATATATGTTCCTTCAGGTGAAAGATTCAATTATCTATGGTACTATTGGTTATTGGTTAATCATGACGGTGTAAATATAACAGTACCACCTGATACATGTGGTAAGAGATCAAAAATATTTTAAAAATCTGTACAAATAATACTACTATGATGCTACTTCTGTCATTTATATAATCTACAATACGTCTTCGCCCTTTGGGAAGTGCTCCACCTTTAACTTAAAAAATATTTACTTCAAAATGTGTTTATCTTGTATCAAATTAAACTATAGACTATATCGTAATACATGAAAAAATTATCCACTAAAATTAAAATGGACAATGTTATCAAAATATCCCGATTTAAAATACCAATTCAAATTATATGTTTATGTTCATATATGATTTTACTACGGGGGAAATTTGATGTAATTTTTCTTAGTTATTATATCTTACAATCTGGTGATTTCACGCATTAATTTTTTTAGATCTATTTCGCGCATCAAATTAATACACAATCATGAATTGACTATTTTTTTGGGGAATCAGGCATTGACTCTATCACATACCGTGATGCTTGAGCAGGATTTATTTGCACGTATCCGCGAAAAGAGGAATTTTTTTACGTGCCTTCTCATTTGTTTGGAGAGAATGTGCATGTGTTTTTTTCATGGCGATTAGTTCATGGATTTTTTTTATTGTTGGTGGTCTTTTTTTTTATGGGACGTGCTAAGACACGTGTATTTTGTACTGATTGGAACTTTTTTTTAACATGTACTGGTTCGAACTTGTACGTGCTGGATGAGAACTCTTTGTTTTTTTTTCTTTTTTTTCATCGAACTCTTTGATGTACATGTTGCTTTTCTTTTGAAGTAACGTGTTGCTTTATCAATTGTATAGGTAAGTGCTTAAACGCTTGAAGACTTTTTATGGGACGTGTTCTTTTTCTTTCGGCAGGTTGAAGGCACGTATATTTTGTACAGATTGGACTTGGAACTTGAACGTGTTGGATGCAAAGTTTTTTATGTACGTGTTGCTTTATTCATTATAAATGTGTGCACGGGCTAGCAATTTATTAAAATATAAAAAAACTCCCATTGTAGGAGGACCCCCATATCTCCTTTTTGTTTGAACCACGTTCCAATCCAATGAAACACGTTGCCCTTTATTTCTGGGGGCCCTTGTATTCTTTTTGTACATGCCTTTGTGTAGTTGAGCCATTTTTCTCTAAACGTACGTGCAGCAGAAATAGTACTGTTTATTCTATCTTTTTTTGCGGGTGAGTACTGTTTATTCTTTCACGTTGGACTTAAAAAAAGGAACATATAAAGTTTTTTTTATGGATTGGACTTAAATCACGTTTGTGGTATGACTTGTATCATAGATGGACTCTCAAACCTGCATGCAGATACCTCCTAAAGCGCTTGTTATGGATTTTTTTTTACTTACCATGTTGGACTTAAATCACGTATGACTTGTATCGGGTTTTTATTTGCGGGGAAAGATCGTAGAATACATGGACTCCCTTTCCTTAGCGCGCAGACACATGCTAAAGCGTTTATTATGGACTTGCTTTTTTTAACTTATCACATTGGACCACATATTAAGTTCAGCGTATCCGCTCAGGGAAAAAAATCTTCAGTTACCAACGTGGCATCCTTTTTTCAAGGAACCGATGGATGCCTTCTTCAGTTACCAACATGCATATCCTTTTTTCATTGGAGAATATTTTATTAATGGAGTTTCTAGGCTAATCAAACGGATCTATAATTTCTTTCCTTTTTTTGGCTAGAGTTTTTATGGAAGGAGGCGATCTTTTTCAAGGTAACGATGGATGCTTCCTTTTTTTTGTTTCATTCACGAATGTTGAACGTGTCAGAAGTCTTGTTTATGGGACAATTTTGTGTTACGTAAGTTTTCTTTTTATCTCTGCCGTTAATTAACTAATCCAACGGTTTAATTAATTTGGATGATGTGGAATCATGAGAAGGCTTTAATGGTGCCTCCAATTAGTAAATATAAGATATCTTGATGAAGAACTTGCTAGAGTTAGGGGGAATGAAATTATTGAAGATGCTATTATTGATGATAGTGATGATGAAAATTCTCCCAATGATTATGAATTGCCTGTTGTTCCTGAGGGTTATGTTATGAATGAAGAAGCTGCTAGAGCTATCTTTTCTTGCAATGATACATATGATCTTAAGAAATTATTGGCTAAATGGAAGCAGCAGTCTCTTAATGCTAGAATTAAACCTGACCCTGCTTTTGCTACTTCACCTATCTGTGTTACTGATAAGGATTATGAATTCTCTGTTGATCCTGAGATTTTTTTTTGAAGATTTTGACAGTGGGAGAGGCTCCCACTGACTTTTGTATTACTCACAACATATCAGTTACATTTGTGTTACATAGGGTTTTAGGCCCCCCGGCCATGAGGGTTGCACAGACAAAAGCTAGCTGTCCAAACTTACAATGAAATCAGAGAGAAAAGGATGAACCTTCTTAGGACAGTTATGGGCCACCAGACCCAACAGATATTTGAACCTAGCTAACCATGCCACGAGCGAGTGTGGGATCCCCCTGAAATGTTGGTTGTTTCTTTCCATCCACAGACTCCAAGTAACAAGCAAGAGGATATCCATGAAAAGCGGCCGACGCCAGGCCTCTCTCCCACCATGCAAGATGGCAAGCCTATTGGTTCCTCCCGGCCATGTCAGACCATCCTTACTCCAGCATTGTTGGGCAAAAGGGTACGTGAAGAAGAGGTGTTCCATGGTTTCCTCGGGCGGGTTTTGGCAGAGCATGCAAGTGTAGTTGCCCCCAGCCACAGCATAGTGTCGCCGCTTCAGCATGTTCCTGGTGTTCAAACGATCAACCATAAGCAGCCACCCAAACATCTTGAACTTGATCGGGCTTTTGGATTTCCATAGCCATCCAAAGGCCTCATCAGCTTTCACCTGCCTGAAACAGTGGTTGTAGTATTTCTTTGACGAATATCGTCCTAGGTCATAGACCCAAACATCTGGCGAGCCGTTGTCCAGACTGACATGCGAGGACCCTTGTTGTATCTCTCTGATCTCTTCTCTGGCCTGGACTGAAAGAGGCAGACTGAAGATCGCGGCTGGATCAGTGGTCATGAGAACCTTGGCAACGGAATCATCCTCGTTCAGAGCATAAGAGAAGGCCCACGGATGCGTGTCCATCAGTGCGGAGCCATGGTCACTAAACCAGACATCTTTCCAAAACAGAGAGCTGCAACCATCTCCGGGGATGACCCTGGCGATTCCACGGAATGTTCCACTGAGCTGCATTACATCTTTCCACCAGAAGGAACCCACTGGCTCAGTGGCGTGTGGCACCTTGTTCTGGTAGTACGCCTCCCAGACTAGCTGAACCCAGGGCACATCCTCATGATTATAGAATTTGAACAAGTACTTCATGAGAAGCGCGGCATTTTGCATTCTGATATCAATAACCCCAAGGCCACCACACCGTTTCGGTCGACAGACAAGCTCCCAGGCAGCAAGGGAGTTGGATTTGATCCCATCATCAGAATTTTTTGCCCAGAGACAGTAGCGGCGGAGTTTGTCTAGGTGCTCAACTACTTTAGGGTGCAACTTGATCGTGCACATTGCATAGATCAACATGGAGGTGATCACCGAATTTACCAGCGTCAGCTTGGCCCCCGACGACATCGGTGATAGGGCAGTGGAAGTTTTCCTCTCAACCGAGTGTACCAGTGGCACGAGATCAAGAACACTCGGCCTAGTCGTTCCCATGGGGAGGCCAAGGTAAGTGAACGACAGGGTACCAATAGAGCAACCAAACACCTCCGCCAACCCACCAGCCCGCTGGTGGTCGACATTAATGGGTATGAAGGTCGATTTATGGAAGTTGATTTTGAGTCCCACCGAAGCCGCATAGTCCTCCAAGATAAGTTTCATGCGTGCTGCCTGCGTAGGACAAGCTTGCATGACCAAGATTGTGTCGTCAGCGTATTGCACCACCGGGAAGTCACCTGCATTTTCACGGGGAATGGGAAGCTCCAGCAACCCCTGAGCGTAAGCGTCATTGATCGCAGCTTGTAACAGATCAGCCGCAAGGACAAAGATTAGTGGCGAAAGCGGGTCGCCCTGTCGCACTCCACACTTGCATTTGAATTTTCGACCAGGAACACCATTTAAGAGGACTGACGAAACTCCCGAGCCAAAGATTGTGTCCATCCAGCCCAACCACCTCTCATCAAAACCCATGTGTTTCATGATATCCAACATGTTGATCCTGAGATTATTACTTTAGTTGAATCTGATCCTTTTTATGGCCTTGAATCTGAAACTGTTGTGGCACATCTTACCAAGTTGAATGATATAGCTACCCTATTTACTCATGATGATAAATCTCGCTATTATTATATCCTTAAGATATTTCCATTCTCATTAAAGGGTGATGCTAATACTAGGTATAATTCTCTTGCTCCTGGTTGGGTGCGCAGTCCCCAGGATATGATTTATTACTTCTCTGCTAAATATTTCCCTGCTCATAAGAAACAAGCTGCTTTGCGGGAAATATATAATTTTGTGCAAATCAAAGAAGAGAGTCTCCCACAAGCTTGGGGGAGGCTTCTCCAGTTACTTAATGCTTTGCCTGATCATCAAGAAAAATGAAATACTTGAGATCTTTTATAATGGACTAAGCGATGCTTCCAAGGACTACTTGGATAGTTGTGCTGGTTTTGTTTTCAGGGAAAGAACAGTCGACAAAGCTGAATTACTATTGAATAATATGTTGACTAATGAAAATAATTGGACTCTTCCTGAGCCAATTCCTGAGGCAATTCCTGAACCAATTGGGCCAAATCCTGAGCCTATTCCTAAACCCACTCCGAAGAACAGAGGTGTTTTATTTCTCAGTCCTGAAGATATGCAAGAGGCAAAGAAATCAATGAAAGAAAAAGGTATTAAAGCTGAAGATGTTAAGAATTTACCACCTATTGAAGAAATACATGGTCTTAATATACCGCCCGTTGAAGAACCACATTGTCTTGATAACCCGACACAGGAAGTAAAGGTAAATTCTCTCTATAGATATGATAAAGTTGAAATCCCCTCTACTAAATTTCATAGCACATGCTTAGATGAATTTGATGATTTTATGGCTAGGCAAGAAAGTTTAATGATTATGTTGGTAGAGAGTTAAAGAATAATGCTTTTGAGATAGGACGCGTGAGCGATAATATGGCTAGAGTTAAAGGTGAACTCAAACTCATTAGAAAATATACTTCTATGGTTGCTACTCAAGCTGAGCAAGTACTTAAAGCTCAAAATGTTTTGCTTGATGAATTAAATAATAAAAATGACTTTGTTGTTAGAGTGGCTACTAGAACTGGTAGAATGACTCAGGAACCTTTGTATGCTGAAGGCCACCCTAAGAGAATCGAGCAAGATTCTCAGAGAAACAATTTAGAGGCACCTAGTTCTTCCAAAAAGAAGAAAAAGAAAAACGATAGGACTTTGCATGCTTCTAGTGAACCTACTGTAGACACACCTGAGAATCCCAATGATATTTCTATCTCTGATGCTGAAACACAATCAGCTGATGAACATGAACCTAGTGATAATGTCAATGATAATGTTCATGTTGATGCTCAACCTAGCAAAAACAATGATGTAGAAATTGAACCTGCTGTTGATCTTGATAACCCACAATCAAAGAATCAACGTTATGATAAGAGAGATTTTGTTGCTAGGAAGCACAATAGAGAAAGAGAACCATGTGTTCAGAAACCCACGCCCTTTCCTCCTAAACCATCCAAGTCAAAGGATGATGAGGATTTTGAGCGCTTTGCTGAAATGATTCGACCTATTTTCTTACGTATGCGCTTAACTGATATGCTCAAAGTAAATCCTTATGCTAAATATATGAAGGATATCATCACAAATAAAAGAAAGATACCAGAAGCTGCAATTTCCACCATGCTCGCTAATTACACTTTTAAGGGTGGAATACCAAAGAAACTTGGAGATCCGGGTGTGCCAACAATACCATGCTCCATTAAAAGAAATGATGTTAGAACTGCTTTATGTGATCTTGGAGCCGGTGTTAATGTTATGCCTCTCTCTTTATATCGTAGACTTGAATTGAATAAGTTGACACCTACTGAAATGTCTTTGCAAATGGCTGATAAATCAACTGCTAAACCTGTCGGTATTTGTGAGGATGTGCTTGTTGTGGTTGCAAATGTCACTAACTTAACGGACTTTGTTATTCTTGATATTCCCGAGGACGATAGTATGTCGATTATCCTTGGTAGACCTTTTTTGAATACTGCAGGGGCTGTTATTGATTGCAACAAAGGCAATTTCACTTTTCATGTTAATGGTAATGAGCATACAGTACACTTTCCGAGGAAACAATCTCAGGTTCATAGCATCAATTCTATTGTAAAAGTTCCAACTATTATTATTGGAGGTTTTGAATTTCCCCTCCCTACTATCAAGAAATAGTATGATATTCTTATTGTTGGGGATTTTCATACCCCCGTTGAGGTAACTTAGTGTTATTCGAAATTTCTCCGGTTCCGTGTTATTCGGAATGAGTTTGTTAACAAGACTTGATCAACCTTGTTAGTGGATTCATTTTGATGATCATGAGATGGATGAAAATAGAAGGCACAACCTTCTGTACCCTCTTTTTACTTTCTGTTATTTAGATTAAATAAAGCAAAAATAGTATTATCCGTCTGTTTTCTGAATTATCCGTGCATTAAAAAATATCCTGAAAATAAAAGTGCTCCAAATGCCCTACAAATTTAGTATGATTTTTATGGAATATTTGAGGATTTTAGGCACTGAAATCACTGCAGGAGGGCCAAGCACCAGGCCACGAGAGTGGAGGGCGCGCCCCCTATCTCGTGGGCCCCTGGTGGCCCCCCTACACTTATGCCAGCACCCACACACTTCATCTTCTACCCAAAAAAATCCCCATCCAGCTCAAGCATGAGTTCTAGCTCGTTTTGCTGCGATTTTCAATCTCCTTGCTCAAAGGTCCATTGATACATCCATTTTGCATCATGCTTTTATTAAATATTTATCGCATTATGGGTTGTTATTTCACGTTATGTCACAATACTTATGGCTATTCTCTCTTAGTTTACAAGGTTTACCATGAAGAGGGGGAATGCCGGCAGCTTGAACTCTGGCTGGAAAAGGAACAAATATTGGAGACCTATTCTGCGCAACTCCAAAAGTCCTGAAACTCCACGGAATATCTTAAAATAAATAAAGAAAAATCGTCGCCAAAGATGAAGGCCAGGGGGCCCACACCCTGCTCACGAGGGTGGGGGGCGCGCCCCTCCCCCTGGGCGCGCCCCCCTATCTCGTGGACCCCTGGTGGCTCTCAGACGCCCATATTCTCCTATACGAAGTCTTTCGATGAGAAAAAAATCATAAGCAACCTTTCGAGACGAGACTTCGCCGCCACGAGGCGGAACCTTGGCGGAACCAATCTAGGGCTCCGGCAGAGCTGTTCTGCCGGGGACACTTCCCTCCAGGAGGGGGAAATCGTCGCCATCATCATCACCAACGCTCCTCTCATCGGGAGAGGGCAATCTCCATCAACGTCTTCACCAGCACCATCTCATCTCCAAACCCTAGTTCATCTCTTGTATCCAATTCTTGTCTCCAAGTCTGGGATTGGTGCTAGTAGGTTGCTAGTAGTGTTGATTACTCCTTGTAGTTGATACTAGTTGGTTTATTTGGTGGAAGATCATATGTTCAGATCCTTTATGCATATTATTACCCCTCTGATTATGAACATGAATATGCTTTGTGAGTAGTTACGTTTGTTCCCGAGGACAAGGGAGAAGTCTCGCTATTAGTAGGCATGTGAATTAGGTATTCGTTCGATATTTTGATGAGATGCGTGTTCTCTATCCTCTAGTGGTGTTATGTGAACGTCGACTACATAACACTTCACCATTATTTGGGCCTAGAGGAAGGCATTGGGAAGTAATAAGTAGATGATGGCTTGCTAGAGTGACAGAAGCTTAAACCCTAGTTTATGAGTTGCTTCGTAAGGGGCTGATTTGGATCCATATGTTTCATGCTATGGTTAGGTTTACCTTAATACTTTTGTTGTAGTTGCGGATGCTTGCAATAGAGGTTAATCATAAGTGGGATGCTTGTCCAAGTAAGGGCAGTACCCAAGCAAATATCCTTTGTTTTCGTTTCGAGCTGTTTCCGTTGCAGATCTGAGGATTCAGGAGACTCTATCATCCTTCTATGAGGGCGAGCCTATGCCATGGAAGGTGGACAACAAGCTTGCATCATCAACAACACCTCCACCGCCAACAACAAAGAAGGAGACAAAATCACATGGGTATGGGCACTCCCCTTGGCAACTGCCAAGCTTGGGGGAGGTGCCCCGGTATCGTATCACCATCACAACTCCTATCTTTACCGTTTTTCTTAGTTCGATCCTATTAGTAGTATCTTGATTTAGTAGAATAAAGTCATGGCATGATCTAGTTTTGAAGTTTTGCTTTATGATCCCTCTATGCAATCGAGTCCGTGAGCTATATATAATTAGTGTTGAGTCAAGGGCTTGATTATTTTGCCATGATCTTGGGTGAATGAAAAAGAGAATGAAAAGAATCAAAGAGTTCATATTGATCTTAGTGAAAGTAATGACTCCACATAGAAAGAATATGATGATTAAAAAGTTGTTGGGAGTTGGCAAATATAGCTTTGGTCATTGTTGCAATTAATAGGAAGTAATAAGGAGAGAGAGGTTTCACATATAGATATATTATCATTGACATCTTTTATGATTGGGAACACTCATTAAATTATGACATGCTAAAGAGTTGATGTTGGACAAGGAAGACAACATAATGAGTTATGTTTTCTTATATCTGAGATAAAGTATATTGTCATGGATCTCCTAACATGCTGAGCTTGCCTTTCCCCCTCATGATAGCCAAATTCTCAGCACCAAGTAGAGATACTACTTGTGCTTCCAAATACCCCTAAACCTGTTTAGCCATGAGAGTCCACCATATCTACCTATGGATTGAGTAAGATCCTTCAAGTAAGTTGTCATCGGTGCAAGCAATAAAAATTGCTTTCTAAATATGCATGACTTATTAGTGCAGAGAAATAAGCTTTGTACGAACTTGTTGTGGACGCAATAAAAGCGACGAACTGCATAAGAAAGGTTCACATACAAGGGGCAATATAAAGTGACGTTCTTTTGCATTAAGATTTCATGCATCCAACCATAAAAGCGTATGGAAACCTTTGCTTCCCTCTGCGAAGGGCCTATCTTTTATTATTATCTTCTATCTTATGCAAGAGTCACGGTGATCTTCACCTTCTCCTTTTTATTTTATCCTTTGGCAAGCCCAGCATGTTGGAAAGAACATGACAGATATATTTAATTGGATGTGGGGGAGCATGAAATATTATTGTTGACATTACCCTTGAGGTAAAAGGTTGTGGGGAAAAATTACAAGTCCCTATCTTTCTTTGTGTCCGGTTAAAACTCCGTAACCACATGTATTGCGTGAGTGTTAGCAATTATGAAGGACTAAGTGATAGTTGAGTATGTGGACTTGCTTTTAAGCTCTGACATAGACTCTTTCCGATGTTATGATAAATTGCAATTGTTTCAATGACTGAGGGTATAATTTGTTAATGCTCCATAAGGTTTATGATTCATACTTTGGTTTTGCATTATGAAAAGATCATCACTTGAATATAAGTAATCATATGACAAATCTATATATGTTGCTGTTATGAGAATAATCATGATGCCTTCATGTCCGTATTTTATTTTTATCGACGCCTCTACCTCTAAACACGAGGACATATTTATTGTTATCGGCTTTTCGCTTAAGGACAAGCGAGGTCTAAGCTTGGGGGAGTTGATACGTCCATTTTGCATCATGCTTTTATATCAATATTTATCGCATTATGGGCTATTATTTCACGTTATGTCACAATACTCACTACAAGGATCTGGGTCTATTGCAACAAAATCGTTCGTCGCAATACATGCCGATTTGTGGCAATAAGTACCTATTGCCACAAAACAACATTCGTTGGCAGTCGTTGCGACTGGACACATGGTAATAGGTTATTGCCACAAAAAAGCAATCGTGGCAATAAAGTGTGCTATTGCAACAACCATGTGGGAAGTTTTCACATGTTTTCTCGTGGCAACACTCACCTGATGCCACAATTTTCTTCATGGAGATAGCTTTAATGCAACATGTAACAAATCATGGCGACTGATAGCTTGTGGCGATAGACATTTGTGGCAACAACCTATGCCAACGATGCTCGTTTCGTGGTGCATACTCTTTCGTGGCAATAGTCAATTATGGCAATAAACTATGGCAACAATCCTTGTTTTCGTGGCATTAGGCATTTTTCTATGAACCGCTACACTTGTGGCATTAACTTATGGCAACAAATATTCCAGTCGTCGTAACAGGAAATTGCAACATACTAGTTTTGGTGGTGACAAATAGGTATCACAACGGGTGCAATGTTTGTAGCAGAAAACTATTGTGACAATTCAAACTTTTTGTGGTGCTAACATGTGGCAACCAAAACTGGATTGTTGTAATAGCCTATTGCAACCGTAAAAAAATACAGGCATTCAATACAATATTCAAAACCATATGTATAATATGTAGATTCATAAAATTCATAATTCTCATAGCAAATATCCATCAAATGAAACTCAAATGTAATTTAGCCATACTAATTAAGTGCCAAGACTAAACTGTCTGTGATCTAGAGTCCAGTCGAGCTAGTTCTTTGAATCCTGCAATCAAGAAATAAATAAATAGTTGCAATTCATGAGTCCCACATAACATACGCCATACAATTATTCCATGCCCATTGTTAAAAAAGAACTATCGGTAGACTAACTGGAGAGATATTGTGTAAGAAAGCATGCAAAAGGTCATAGGGGCGGCTCGCTAGCCGGGGCTAGCCGCCCGGGTAAGGATCGTGCTAGCTGCAGCCTGGCAGAGGTAGCCGTCGCGTGGAAGTAGGGGTCACGACCGGTGCTAGCGCGTTCTCTCCCGATGACAGGCTGTAGGTACAACTAGGTTTGCATTACAATTTCAGAAATCATTTCAGAAAGCAACAAAAACTTGGCCAGTTTAAACTACAGCTCACAGAAACCTCACGTGACACTTACTTTAAAACTACTAGGTTATACTTGTGCCTTGAAACATAAGTACAGATGAGATGGGTTGATGACACGGTCGATCTATGCCAGCCTCAATCTCACATTTTGATCTTGAGATCGGGTGATCCCAACATCTTTCATCTTAACGGCCAGTTCGTGGTTCCTCCATGTAAGACGAGGTCCAACATAATCATGTCATTTTTGTTTTGACAAAAACCATAGAGATTCCCCTGTGTAAATTAACCACCAAACCAATTTTATTTTGAGATCTTTTGTATTAGGAATGTGTTGTTACATCATGGATCAACAATTGTGTATCTTTGTTTGTTGGGGAACGTTGCAGAAAATTAAAATTTTCCTACGGTCTATGAGTTCATCTAAGTAACGAGTCAAGGGAGTGAGTTTGCATCTACATACCACTTGTAGATCGAGTGCGGAAGCGTTCAAGGAGATGGTGATGATGGAGTCGTACTCGCCGTGATTCGGATCACCGATGACCAAGTGTTGAACAGACAGCACCTCCGCGTTCAACACACGTACAGGACGGACGATGTCTCCTCCGTCTTGATCCAGCCAGGAGGAAGGAGAGGTTGAGGAAGATTGCTCCAACGGCAGCACGACGGCGTGGTGTTGTTGGTGCAGCAGTACTCCGACAGGGCTTCGCCAAGCGCGTACGAAGGAGGAGAGGTGTTGGGGAGGGGAGGGGCTGCGCCTTCAGTTGTGTACCGCAGCCCTCCCCTCACCCCTCTATTTATAGGGGAAGGGGCAAGGGGGGCCGGCCCCTCTAGATGGGATCTAGAGGGGGGGCGGCGGCCAGGGAGGGGAGGCTTGCCCCCCAAGCAAGGGGGCGCCCCCCTTAGGGTTTCCCCCCCCCCAACCCTAGGCGCATGGGTCCAAGGTGGGGGGCGCGCCTAGCCCTCCAGGGGCTGGCTCCCTGCCCCTTGCGGCCCATGTGGCCCTCCGGGAGGGGTGGCCCCTCCCGGTGGACCCCCGGAACCCCTCCGGTGGCCCCGGTACAATACAGATATGACCCCGAATTCTTCCGGTGTCCGTATGACAACTTCCCATATATAAAACTTCACCTCCGGACCATTCCGGAACTCCTTGTGACGTCCGGGATCTCATCCGGGACTCCGAACAACTTTCGGTAATCACATACAAGTCTTCTTAATAACCCTAGCGTCACCGAACCTTAAGTGTGTAGACCCTACGGGTTCGGGAGACATGCAGACATGACCGAGACGACTCTCCGGTCAATAACCAACAGCGGGATCTGGATACCCATGTTGGCTCCCACATGCTCCTCGATGATGTCATTGGATGAACCACGATGTCGAGGATTCGATCAAACCCAGTATACAATTCCCTTTGTCAATCGGTACGTTACTTGCCCGAGACTCGATCGTCGGTATCCCAATACCTTGTTCAGTCTCGTTACCGGCAAGTCACTTTACTCGTACCGTAATGCATGATCCCGTCACCAACCACTTGGTCACTTTGAGCTCATTATGATGATGCATTACCGAGTGGGCCCAGAGATACCTCTCCGTCATACGGAATGACAAATCCCAGTCTAGATCCGTGTCAACCCAATAGACACTTTCGGAGATACCTGTAGTGCACCTTTATAATCACCCAGTTACGTTGTGACGTTTGGTACACCCAAAGCACTCTTACGGTATCCGGGAGTTACACGATCTCATGGTCTAAGGAAGAGATACTTGACATTGAAAAAAGCTCTAGCAAACGAACTACACGATCTTGTGCTATGCTTAGGATTGGGTCTTGTCCATCACATCATTCTCCTAATGATGTGATCCCGTTATCAACGACATCCGATGTCCATAGCCAGGAAACCATGACTATCAGTTGATCACAACGAGCTAGTCAACTAGAGGCTCACTAGGGACATATAGTGGTCTATGTATTCACACGTGTATTACGATTTCCGGATAATACAGTTATAGCATGAATAAAAGACAATTTATCATGAACAAGGAAATATAATAATACTTTTATTATTGCCTCTAGGGCATATTTCCAACAGTCTCCCACTTGCACTAGAGTCAATAATCTAGTTACATTGTGATGAATCGAACACCCATAGAGTTCTGGTGCTGATCATGTTTTGCTCGCGAGAGAGGTTTAGTCAATGGATCTGCGACATTCAGATCCGTATGTACTTTGCAAATTTCTATGTCTCCATCTTGAACATTTTCATGGATGGAGTTGAAACGACGCTTGATGTGCCTGGTCTTCTTGTGAAACCTGGGCTCCTTGGCAAGGGCAATAGCTCCAGTGTTGTCACAGAAGAGTTTGATCGGCCCCGACGCATTGGGTATGACTCCTAGGTCGGTGATGAACTCCTTCACCCAAATAGCTTCATATGCTGCCTCTGAGGCTGCCACGTACTCCGCTTCACATGTAGATCCCGCCACTACGCTCTGCTTGCAGCTGCACCAGCTTACTGCTCCACCATTCAACATATACACGTATCCGGTTTGTGACTTAGAGTCATCCAGATCTGTGTCGAAGCTAGCGTCGACGTAACCCTTTACGACGAGCTATTCGTCACCTCCATAAATGAGAAACATGTCCTTCGTCCTTTTCAGGTACTTCAGGATATTCTTGACCGTTGTCCAGTGTTCCTTGCCGGGATTACTTTGGTACTTACCTACCAAACTTACGGCAAGGTTTACATCAGGTCTGGTACACAGCATGGCATACATAATAGATCCTATGGCTGAAGCATAGGGGATGACACTCATCACTTCTTTATCTTTTGCCGTGGTCGGGCATTGAGCCGAGCTCAAGCTCACACCTTGCAATACAGGCAAGAACCCCTTCTTGGACTGATCCATTTTGAACTTCTTCAAAATCTTATCAAGGTATGTGCTTTGTGAAAGACCTATGAGGCGTCTCAATCTATCTCTATAGATCTTGATGCCTAATATATAAGCAGCTTCTCCAAGGTCCTTCATTGAAAAACACTTATTCAAGTAGGCCTTAATGATGTCCAATAGTTCTATATCATTTCCCATCAAGAGTATGTCATCCACATATAATATGAAAAATGCTACAGAGCTCCCACTCACTTTCTTGTAAACGCAGGCTTCTCCATAAGTCTGCATAAACCCAAACGCTTTGATCATCTCATCAAAGCGAATATTCCAACTCCGAGATGCTTGCACCAGCCCATAAATGGATCGCTGGAGCTTGCATACTTTGTTAGCGTTCTTAGGATCGACAAAACCTTCTGGCTGCATCATATACAGTTCTTCCTTAAGATGCCCGTTAAGGAATGCCATTTTGACGTCCATATGCCATGTCTCGTAATCATAGTATGCGGCAATTGCTAACATGATTTAGACGGACTTCAGCTTCGCTACGGGAGAGAATATCTCGTCGTAGTCAATCCCTTGAACTTGTCGATAACCCTTAGCGACAAGTCGAGCTTTATAGACGGTAATATTACCATCCGCGTCCGTCTTCTTCTTAAAGATCCATTTGTTTTCTATCGCTCGCCGATCATCGGGCAAGTCTGTCAAAGTCCATACTCTGTTTTCATACATGGATTCTATCTCGGATTTCATGGCTTCAAGCCATTTGTTGGAATCTGGGCCCGCCATCGCTTCTTCATAGTTCGAAGGTTCACCGTTGTCTAACAACATGATTTCCAGGACAGGGTTTCCGTACCACTCTGGTGCGGAACGTGTCCTTGTGGACCTAGGAAGTTCAGTAGCAACTTGATCCGAAGTACCTTGTTCATCATCATTATTTTCCTCACAGGAACATTTTCCTGAGCTGCACTACTATCCCGTTCAAGAGGTAGTACTTCATCGAGTTCTACTTTCCTCCCACTTACTTCTTTCGAGAGAAACTCTTTTTCCAGAAAGCATCCGTTCTTGGCAACAAAGATCTTGCCCTCGGATCTTAAGTAGAAGGTATACCCAACGGTTTCCTTAGGGTGTCCTATAAAGACGCATTTTTCCGACTTGGGTTCGAGCTTTTCAGGTTGAAGTTTCTTGACATAAGCATCGCATCCCCAAACATTTAGGAATGACAGCTTAGGTTTCTTCCCAAACCATAATTCATACGGTGTCGTCTCAACGGATTTAGACGGTGCCCTATTTAAAGTGAATGTAGCTGTCTCTAGAGCGTATCCCCAAAATGATAGCGGTAAATCGGTAAGAGACATCATAGACCGCACCATATCCAATAGAGTGCGATTACGACGTTCGGACACACCGTTACGCTGAGGTGTTCCAGGCGGCGTGAGTTGTGAAACGATTCCACATTTCCTTAAGTGTGTACTAAATTCGTGACTTAAGTATTCTCCTCCACGATCTGATCGTAGAAACTTTATCTTTCGGTCACGTTGATTCTCTACCTCATTCTGAAATTCCTTGAACTTTTCGAAGGTCTCGGACTTGTGTTTCATTAAGTAGACATACCCATATCTACTCAAGTCATCAGTGAGAGTGAGAACATAACGATATCCTCCGCGAGCTTCAACGCTCATTGGACCGCACACATCGGTATGTATGATTTCCAACAAGTTGGTTGCTCGCTCCATTGTTCCGGAGAACGGAGTCTTGGTCATCTTGCCCATGAGGCATGGTTCGCATGTGTCAAATGATTCATAATCTAGAGACTCCAAAAGTCCATCAGCATGGAGCTTCTTCATGTGCTTGACACCAATGTGACCAAGGCGGTAGTGCCACAAGTATGTGGGACTATCGTTATCAACTTTACATCTTTTGGTATTCACGCTATGAATATGTGTAACATTACGCTCGAGATTCATTAAGAATAAACCATTGACCATCGGAGCATGACCATAAAACATATCTCTCATATAAATAGAACAACCATTATTCTCGGATTTAAATGAGTAGCCATCTCGTATCAAACGAGATCCAGATACAATGTTCATGCTCAAACTTGGCACCAAATAACAATTATTAAGGTTCAAAACTAATCCCGTAGGTAAATGTAGAGGTAGCGTGACGACGGCGATCACATCGACTCTGGAACCATTCCCGACACACATCGTCACCTCGTCCTTCGCCAGTCTCCGCTTATTCCGCAGCTCCTGCTGTGAGTTACAAATATGAGCAACGGCACCGGTATCAAATACCCAGGAGTTACTATGAGTACTGGTAAGGTACACATCAATTACATGTATATCAAATATACCTTTGGTGTTGTCGGCCTTCTTATCCGCTAAGTATTTGGGGCAGTTCCGCTTCCAGTGACCCTTCCCCTTGCGAATAAAAGCACTCAGTCTCATGCTTGGGTTCATTCTTTGACTTCTTCCCGGTAACTGGCTTACCGGGCGCGGCAACATCCTTGCCGTCCTTCTTGAAGTTCTTCTTGCCCTTGCCCTTCTTGAACTTAGTGGTCTTATTGACCATCAACACTTGATGTTCTTTCTTGATTTCAGCCTCTGCTGACTTCAGCATAGAAAATACTTCAGGAATGGTCTTTTCCATTCCCTGCATATTGTAGTTCATCACAAAGCTCTTGTAGCTTGGTGGGAGCGACTGAAGGATTCTGTCAATGACCGCCTCATCAGGGAGGTTAATATTCAGCTGGGTCATACGGTTGTGCAACCCAGACATCTTGAGTATGTGCTCACTGACAGAACCACATCCCTAAAAAAATACACATCCAAAACACGGTGCATACGCACAAAGTAACAAACGGTTTGACGGTCAAACTTTGAGACACTCGGATCAAACTTTGACCCAAGTGTCTATGGCAGGGTTAGAGCATCTTCAACCGATCACATAAAAATCTTTAGAGGAGTATAAAAAAACTGGTATTTCTCCTCTAAGCCGAAACTAGCCGAAGCATAAAAACGTTAGAGGAGGATGAAACTTACTCCGAGCCGGCCAAGATGCTTAAATATACTAGGCCGAATGGTCGCGGAGTAAAAATCCCCCACGCCACTTCGCGACACCTACCACCGCCCCTGCCACCCAATCCACTACCACGCCGTTCAATCCACATCGGTGCCCCCCCCCCTCGTCCTCCACATCGACGCCACCACCAGCCTGTTGCCTATAATGACCAGAGCAAGCCTCTGTTTCCTCCCAAGGATCCATGACACCACGAGCATCGCCCCACTAGTGCTTCCTCCCACACTTACGTTTCCTCCTTCTACCACACCGGTGCTTGTTCCTCACGCTCCGATGCATCCCGCATCCCCAACCACCCACCTCCGCCGCAGGAGGAGCCAAAGTACCTCGCCGTGCGGCAGTGCGGTGGGGGACATGGCTCACAGAGATATCCTACTGCGACACCAACAAGCGGCATTGGCTTGGCTCCTTCCACTACGCGATGTAGGCTGCCTGTGCATACGACATCAAGTCGGTCCATTTGTACGGCACCGCCGCCCGGCACAACTTCCACATGGCTTGCCACCATTGGAGCCAGTCGACCACTGGATATCCACCAAATGGGAGATGCTGGAAGACCAGGAGGCCTGCGAGTGCCTCAAGGAGGAGCAAGGCGGCAAGGCCTACGTGGAGGAGCTCCCCTGCGACTACCTGGCATGTGTCGAGGCGGAGTGCCGGTAACGGGCTAATTACGGGGAGACTAGAATGAGATCAACACATCAGATGAGATCATGCCATCCTGCTACCTGAGCCGTAGGATTAAGAGCCCATTATCGACAAAGGTGGGGATGCGCTTGACATTTTGCGTGAACCTCCTCGTCATACGAAAATATTGCAGGTCGACACAAAGTGAGCTGCTGGTCGTCGCGTGCGCCTCCAGTCAAGCCACACTGCAGCATAGTACGTTTTTTTTGTGTGTGCATTATTGTACGTTTAGCCAATCTTATGTATGTAGCTTGGCATGCAACTTGGCAGCACAACAAAATGACTTACTCTACCAGCAAAAAACAAAAAATGACTTACTCATCCGGGTGGAGTCGAGCCTAATTTGCTATACATAAGGGTATTTCTAACCGATCCGCTAAAAAATAACGGAGTATCCAGCCGAGTAAACCTTAATGTGGACTATTTATATTCCACTAAGTTTTGGTCGGTCCTAGCCAATACCCTAAAGTTAGCGGAGTAAAACGTAAATTTGCATAAATTCAACCTATTTTGAACTGAAATTTCCATGCATGTAAACATAAGTTCAACATGGATAGTCTTGACAACCCAACATTAAATATAAATTTAAAACTAGATTAAACTTAAACTACACTAAATTTAAAACTACACAAAAAACTACTCAACGGCCGTAGTAGAGGTCGAGCCAATCCTTCCTCGTCAGGCCACCCTCGGTGAGAGCCGGGTCGAGGCCGGTGCCTTTATTGTTGCAGTCAGGGTTGATGCTCCGCCGCTCCTCACGTCCCTTTGTGCCGCCCTCCGCACCGCCTTCCACCTCGTCGTTGGAGATGATGATAACCTCCCTGCCATTGACGTCGAATATCGACCTCTCCGCCTCCACGAGATCCGGGTGCTATCAGCAGAGGTCCTCCATGTACGCCTTATCGATGGCCTACGCCTTTCTCCTGCACCATCGCCGCGCTCGACACCCCCGGCTCCGGCTGGACGAGGTGGATCGTCACCATTCCGAAAGGGCAGTTCAGCCGGGTGATGGCGCGTTGTAGCGCACTTTCCACAAGTCGTACTCCATGGCCGCGAGCTCTGCCATGTGGAACGACCCGATCCACTTCCGTGGTGGGTCTCCCATTCGGTGATCTCCGCCACCCACGTACCCCATGAGCGTCGCCGGACGCCGAGGTAGATCCTCGTCAGCAGCTGCAACGAAGGGAGCTCCCGAAAATCGTGAATCGGGTGGGGGCGGGCGGATCGTACGACAGCGGCTGCTAGAGGATGCACCGGCAGCGAGGCGAGAGGGAGAAGAGGAGGCAGAGGATAGGAAGGAGAGAGAGAGAGAGAGAGAGAGAGAGAGAGAGAAGTTTTACTCGGCCGTCGAGCCGTGAAGTAAAAATAGGGAGATATGCGGCGGCTCAGTAATGTTTTCACTCTATTATTGTTCTATTGGGGATAGGTTATGTCCCAGTTAGAGGAGTAAAACCGCATTTTTACTCCTTTAATCGGTTATAAGGGATTGGTTAGAAATGCCCTAAGATAGATAGCTCTTGAGCCCTCACTACGTCCCTAGATGATTGTGCTGGTATGTTGGAGGTGGCTTAGCCTGTCAGTCGGGCCACGAAAGAAGCTTTCTCAAGCTACATTTTTTGAAATGTCAAAGAAATTCAAACAAAAATTCTACGTGCTCTTTTTTGACATCCAAATGCTACATACAGTTTTGTAGGTAAAAAGATTAAACATTTTGGCCTGTGCAAAAAAAGCAAAATAAACACCAAATGTTACCCCAAAATGTCTTCCTAAATTTGTTTTTTTCACCGGCGAAACCCCACTACTCCATTTCGCATGAAAATATTCGAGGATGCTCGTGACACTAACACGAACATCTATAAAAAAATCAGAAATTTTTGAAATTTTTTACTATATATTTGGTTTACTATTCATGTGGGAGCACACTCTCCCGGGAGCCAAAAACCATTCTCATGTACCTCTATGTAAAATAAATTACGGCGGATCATGCGCGCAGGAAGTTTGAACACGTGAACTAGCGCCCTCCGACCAAACGGAGCAGCTTGACCTAGCGTGAACCGTAACTAAAATTCATGACGACCATCGACCACGTCATCGCTTCTCTGTTGTAAACAGTGGGAACAACCAGAGCAGCTTTCATTGCAATTTTGGAACTCAAAGTACGTGCCAGCCGAAGGCCGTGCTGAAGGGAGTGGCCTGTCACAAGGGAGTATCATGGCTTGTATTATCCATACCAATTAGACATTTTTACTGAGATGACACATATTTCAATGTGAAAAAAAGGATTGGATATTATCATACAATACAATATCATTATTAAATATTGTACTACTATGTGTCATGTATAACAATAAATAAGATCATTATGACACTAACAAATGATACTATGCACTATGAAGAAACTATCACACACTAATATCATATCACTATACTAATATATCATACTTTCTATTGTGACCAGTCAAGCATGCAGGTGGTAATCTCACGTGAGATTATTCCTCCGAGGAAAAGGTGAAGAGCCAAAGTACCTACTCTCTTGAGGATAGGTCGACGCATCCAAGAAATTGCGTGCAAGAAACGACCCTCCCTCACGTGTGAACTAGATTGGCCATCAAGTCATAAGCAAGTACTCCCTCCATTCCACAATGTAGTGCCTATAGATTTTTGTAAAAGTCAAACTTTGCCTACTTTGACCAAGTGTGTAAAGAAAACTATCTACATCTAGAATACCAAACCTGTACATTTTGAAAATATAACTCATAATGTATCCAATGATGTGCATTTGGTATTTTAGATGTACCTATTTTTCTTTATAAATATGGTCAAAGTTTGTAATGCTTGATTTTAGCAAAAATCTATAGGCACTACATTATGGAATGGAGGGAGTACTATATAGTACGCCGCCAAATACCAAAAAAGCATCGGTGAAAAAGCAACACGCTGTGGTGGAAGCAGTCCAATGCAGGGTCAGAATATTCTAACGGTAACTCCAACGGTGTTCATCAAATCGACCGCAAATATTAGGACTGCGTTGTCCGGACAATATTGGGCATCCAACAACGTACCTTAAACTTCCACAGCCCTGTTTGGACGTTTGAAATACCACAAACCAGAAGCAAAACATGGGAGATATACGGGAGTCTGGACATCTGCAACGTAGGCATCGAACACCCCAGACCCATCCCAAACAAAGGTGTAGCCCGCCGATTTGGACAATTCCGCCATGCAAGAGCCCGCCCTTTTCCCACTCTCTCCGCTTCGATTGCCACCACACATGACCTAGTTCCCGCACAGTTTCCCCCCACCGCGAGGATGGACCGGGTCGAGACGGTCGCCATCACAACGGAGCCAGTGCATCCGTTGGTGGTGACAGCCTAAAAGCCTAACAATGCGACACGGAATGCCCGTTGCCGCAAACATAAGAAGAGTGAGGATGTTGTGGCGACCATCGGTCACCCGGCACCTCCTCTGCGAAACGGTCTAGGTCGGCAGGTGCCTGTTGTGCAGTCACTGCCCAGGCCAGCGCAGCTTCATCCACCATACCACTACGCCGCCCAGCGGCATAGTCTGCAGCAGCAGTCCTCGTCCACTCTCTCCTTCAGCCATCACCAGTCGTTATGCGTTCACCTCAACGCGGACTACACCTTCACGGAGCCTCAGTTGCAGTCGCCGACACTTGTCTATTCATCGACGTCGGCTGTGTCTACGGTGCTATTTGGTTGTGACTGCATATGTTTGAATGTATATATACATATACTAAATCGCTATTGATATACATATGTATATAAAAGGGAGGAGGCCGAACCCGGGGCGGAGATTTGATGCATCAGGTTTGATGACCGTTTCCCCTGTCTGGACGCGTCGGCGGATATTAGTTGTGCCCCTTATGGTGAACCACACTGGAGTTGCCCTAATAGTGCAATGTTCATATTAATATATATTTTTCTAAATATGCCCATCCCTCCATTTCATAACATAGTGAATATAGATATTTTGCAAAGTCAAACCTCACAAACTTTGACGAAGTTTGTGAAGAAAAATATTTACATATAAAATGCCAAACATATATCATTAGCTTCTAGTATATACAATCTGTGCATTCCAAGCATTCTAGGACTTCATCCACCCGCAATTGATTTGTGTCTTGTCCTGTAGCTCTTTCATATAAAGGCTATTGAGAAATCTCAAGGTGTCATGCATGCGACCCACCAGTCCACGTGATAGGTTTGTCAGTGGTGAAACATAATAGAACCGCTCCACACCGTGGGTAGAATCATGGGCTGGTGGTCGCAGGTAAAAAGTTTATATGGAAAGGGGAGAGCATGCCTGACATATTATATACCTTGGTAAATGCTTCCCGTACAGTATAGTGAACTCCACAATATAAGATACAAAGCGAGCTGGTCGTCATGGTCCAATCTCAAAGTTGTTCTTTTAACCTAACCTCTGTAACGCGCCCCATCAACCATGAACCATATGAGTGATGCAGTGTCGAAAGCAGTGAGAACAAACCGTCGTCTTATTGAATGCCAACTTGGCATGTGCTCTTTTTAGCTTTTCACCATGAAAAGAACCTCGAACCAAGCACTATTCAAACCGAAAGTAGGCGCACAAAGCTGCGCTGCGGCATGCATGGGCTCGCAGGTGGTGGTAGCGACGTGGGATTATTCCTCGGAGGAAGAGACACGTGATACCTGGCAACTACCTGTAGGTATCCGAGAAATTATCCGTGAGCACATGATCATCATCCTCATAGTCATCGAACCCAACCCTACATAATTTTTCTTAGCACATGATCATCAGTATCAGGTAGGACCTAAACACCCTTATGATAAAATAGCATAAAACAATATAGACCCTGCCTCTCCATTATGAAGAATGGAGATAATCATGTCTCCAATTCTTGCCCTTCGCTGCCTTTTGCTTCCATGAAGCTCCTTACGACTGTCCATACATTTTTTTCATTCTTTGATTGTCATGTTTCCACTTTTTTTAGAAACCCGGTATGGACAGTTGAGATTCGTAGGAAGACCTGGTTGTATGTTCAAAACATGAAGGCTACCGTGCGTATACATCAGATGAGGCACACAATCATTCGGGATTATCTGTTGAAACACATAGTAATAACTTCGTAGTTAGCAATGATGTACTAGTTTTAGAAGTGTGCAAAAAGATGCACGGATGTCGTAATAGTAAAAAATCTTACCAGGGTATCTCCATGGTAGTTACCGTAGTCCAACACGTGCACTAGTGGCACGTATTGACCATAATGTTGAGGAATTCGATTGTAAACATTGTAATTCTCAAGATCAGTACAAAATGCGATCAGATGATTTTTCTCCCTATAAGTTAATTCTGAGCCATCTGTGTAGTGGGTTTTATCTATCATCTTCCGCACATTCTTTGAAGAATGAAAATAAGCTGTTAATGGAAATAAGCTGTCAACTATTTTGAAATAAACAATATAAATTACTTAATAACTATGTTAAGCTCACATGGTGGAAGAATTGGAGGTGTATCCACAAGGACCCAAATCGAAGGTCTGCCTTGCTCGATTGTAGGATCACCAAGATCCATGGTGACAAGCATACCCTCATCAAAACCATACATCTTGCAAAGTGCTTCCAAATTTTTGCAACCAAAATGGGTTACACTCTCAGCATTGTACAACTTTATTTGAAAATCCACACCATGATAGGTCCTTAGGAGAATTTTTTTGTTTCCATACTTTCATGGTCTTCAAAACCCATCCTCTCCAAGACATAGCGTCTTGCATAACATGGGATAAGCTAGTCGAATTGGAAAAGATGAAAAATACACGTTAAAATAGTTGAAGTCGGGCTTAATTACGAAAAAACTATTGTCGTCTTTACGTACCGTATGAACATCGAAGGTCTCCTCGAGCTTAATGCTGAAGCGCCGATCTTCGTCCAGCTCAATGAACCTGTCGCACATACCTCGGTCGTCGTGGCACCAGTCGCACTCCCCCGGGCGGTTTTCGTCGTCCGAGTACGACATTTCCGGCCTATGTTCATAATTAAAATATTAAACTTATACAATTAAATATATGTACTAAAAAAACTAAATTAGATCATTATTATTAATCACGGGTTGACTATCGGTGATGGTACGTAGCTCCTCCTTTCATTCCCGAGTGCATTATTACACCAAATTGTCTAGCACACGGGGATGAAGGAGAAGCTACCCCCACGACGGAGTGGATGATGGAGGGGGCTCCTAGATTTCTCCATAGTACTCTCCAATTTTAGCATTCAAAGTAGGAGTACTTTTCCAATATGAGCATTCAATAAGCAAAACCAAATCATAAAATAAAGTAGTATTCAAACTAGCATGCATTCAATTATAAGCAAAAGTACATCATCTTTTGTGTCCGTACATCGTTAAATATTATCACTAATACACCTCGAATACTATCATACATATAGCATCACTAATACAGCTAGAACCGTAGCGCCCGACGGGTATCGTCGCAGGCGGTGGACACCCAAAGATAAGGAACCATCACAGGATCATAGCTCAAGTGAGATCCCTGAAAGAACCTGCCAGGTATTGTCGAACCTGCCCTCCAATGCAACCATGTAGCGACGGACGTGCTCGTCCACCTCGCTGACACGGTGACGTACCACCTCCACGGTGTCAGGAAGCCTCGGCACCGTCACTGGCCCACGTGACCGCCACCAAACAAGAATCGGGTCAACAACGGGCTGCCTCCTCACCAACCTACGTCCTCCGGAAGGTAGCACCTTCCAATACCAGCCCGGCGGAGCCCAGTCCCGAACATGGCCCTGATCAAACAGGCCTCCACCATCGAGTCGACGACGATGAGGATGCGGGATAGGCATCGCCGACGTCGATGCGGGAACTACTTCTATATATAGTTAAATAAAGTAGTTTATTAAATCAACTAGCTAGTTCAACTATATATGAAGCACTTACTATAAATAAAATAAAGTAGTACTTACTAAAAATAAACTAGTTTAACGATAGTTCTATTATTTTTCTAACTAATTATATTAAACACTTTCTCATCTTATTTTTTTGCTTTTTCCTCTATTCTAAATATCAACATATTCATAAATGACTTATATCATTCACAATTTTCCTATACATACACAATAAATTCACAAAGAAAATACTATGAACAAAAAAATCATTAAAATTCTATGAACAAAATTATAATAGAAAAAAATCATAAAAATTCTATGAACAGAAAAAATAATAAAAATTTGACATCTAAATTACTTACACAATATGAAAAAAAATTGACA
>NC_041391.1:83645238-83660108 GCF_002162155.2 Triticum dicoccoides
AAGAATGAACTGAACCAAAATTTCACGAGTGCTGCTTATATAGGCAGAGCATTGGTCCCGGTTCGTGAGACCAACCGGAATCAATGCACCCTTTAGTCCCGGTTGATGCCACCAACCTGGACCAAAGGCCTCTTTTCAGCAGCCCAAAGGGCGGGAAGCAGAGGCCTTTGGTCCCGGTTGGTGGCACCAACCGGGACTAAAGGGGGGGCATTGGTCCCAGTTGGTGCCACGAACCGGTCCCATTGCACCCCTTTAGTCCTATTTGGTGCCACCAACCGGGACCAAAGGCCCCTGTGCTGCCCACGTCGCGGCCAAAGTTTAGTCCCACCTCGCTAGCTGAAGAGGGGTCGCACCTGTTTATAAGCGCGACTCTGCCCACCCATTTGAACTCCTCACTATTGCAGGCCTACTGGCCTAAACTTGTGTCTCTGCCTGTGGGCCTGGCCCAATAGGATTTCTAGTCGTATTCAGGCCGTGGTGGCCCAGTAGGTGGCAGTTTTTTTACCAGTTTTTTTGTTTACTTTTTTGCTTTATTTCTTTTATGATAATTCTTTTTGCTATTAAAGTTTGTAACAAAATTCTAATTACTTATTTATTTTCTTTTATGATAATTCTTTTTGCTATTAAAGTTTGTAACAAAATTCTAATTACTTATTTATTTTCTTTTATGATAATTCTTTTTGCTTTTAATATTTTGAACAGAATTCTAATTACTTATTTTTTTTATGATAATTCTTTTTTCTATTAAAGCTTGTAACACAATTCTAATTACTTATTTATTTTCTTTTATGATAATTCTTTTTGCTTTTAATGCTTTGAACAAAATTCTAATTACTTATTTATTTTCTTTTATGATAATTCTTTTTGCTATTAAAGTTTGTAACAAAATTCTAATTACTTTTTTATTTTCTTTTATGATAATTCTTTTTTGCTTTTAATGTTTTGAACAGAATTCTAATTACTTATTTATTTTCTTTTATGATAATTCTTTTTGCTATTAAAGTTTGTAACAAAATTCTATATAATTTTAGTTTCAATAATACTAGAGGTTTATAAAAGCTTTTTAGTTGATTCCTTCAGTACCAGTTGTAAGGCTGTTACAAAGGCATTTTATTTGGTATAGGTTTTAAGGCTAGTGCCCCACGAGCACCTTTTAGTACCGGTTCGCGGCATGAACCGGTAAAAGAGTTTTTTAGTTGATTCTTTCTGCAGCTGTTTTTTAGTCCCACCTCGCCAAGCGAGAGGCACTCGCAGCGGTTTATAAGCTCTGAGTGTAGAGACGATGAAGGGAGAAGCGCAGTGCTCACCTGCACGTTGGCCTGAAGCTAAGCAACATGCAGATGAGCATTGCGCCTCTCTTTTATTTTGGCATGGTATATATAGGCATATCATTGGGCCCGGTTGGTGGCATGAATAGTTAAAATTTGAATTCTTTGAAATTTGTGTGAATCACAAGTTTGTGATTAACTTTACTAAAAAAATGAGCATAGATGCGCTTATAGAGAGAATTCAACCTAAATTCATAATAAATTTCTACTAACTTCAGAGAAATTCAGTATGAATTTAGGTCAAATTCCCTGTATAAGGGCATCTATTTTCACTTTGAGAGGAGCTCAACAAGGCAGAGAGGGAGGGGCTTATAAACCGGTGTGAGCGCCCTTCGGTTGGCGAGGTGGGACTAAACTCTGACCGCAACGAGGACCAACCCTTTAGTCCCGGTTGGTGGCATGAACCGGGACTAAAGGGCAGCCTTTGGTCCCGGTTCAAGCCACCAACCGGGACCAATGGTGGTGGGCCAGGAGCGAGGCCCATTGGTCCCGGTTCGTCCCACCAACCGGGACCAAAATGTCCAGACGAACCAGGACCAATGGCCCACGTGGCCCGGCCGGCCCCCGGGGCTCACGAACCGGGTCTAATGCCCCCATGGGTCCCGGTTCTGTACTGAACCGGGACTAATGGGCTGGCCCGGCCTGGACCATTGCCCACTTTTCTACTAGTGGTTATC
Source organism: Triticum dicoccoides (assembly GCF_002162155.2). NCBI lineage: Eukaryota > Viridiplantae > Streptophyta > Magnoliopsida > Poales > Poaceae > Triticum > Triticum dicoccoides. The sequence goes on from NC_041391.1 coordinate 83,647,244, forward strand.
GTCATTTTGGTTCTAAGAAAGAACTAAACGTCCTAAGGCTTGGCATGGAAGGAAAAAAGAGGAGTCTCAGACACTAGGTGGTCGAGACTCGTGTACCAACATGCTGGGTATTGCCATTTTAATACCAAATAATTAAACCAATGTTCAAAAATAACAAAACTTGGTATGATGTCATGGTATGATACCCATAGGTTGTGGTAACAATTTGAGTATTTTTCGCAAAAGTTATCATGCAGAATGCTAACAAACCAGACCGTCTCCAAGGAAGAAACTAGGTATATATCGAGATGGAACAAGCCAAGTTTGCATGCGAACCAATTGATGCTTTACCGTTTGGGCTTGAATTGTTTTCCACACTCAATCCAGAATACATGTATCATATATTTTCACGTAACCAAAAGAAGTACAGATTGATAACTGCCAAATTCATGTACTAGACGGTGTACATTTTGTATTAAAAAAGGAATAAAAAGCAAATACTAAAAGTTTTGTTGTTATAAGTTCATGTTCTCGGTCGGAGAAAATTTAAAAATTTATTTTGAGAGAGGTTTGTACAAAGGGAATATCATTTGTGTAACACTGACAAATGAATACAAAAATTACAAACGAAAATACGTCACAGAAGTTCAATGTGAAAACAGCAGGAAGTTCAACTACTACACTGAATGGATTTCAGATTTAAAACTTTTGAAACCGTCGCGACTATGAAAAAACGATCAACACGGGAAAGTGCGTGTTTACAACAGCTTTCCATCTGCATATCACTTGCTCAATTCGGGTGAGTGGATGGAGAGTTACGAAAAAAACACGTGAAAAACAGAGTGAAGTTCAGGCAGAACGCACGATATTGTTATTTTCAAAATTACTTGAAAACGGCTAAGATTAATCAGAGAAAACCATCAACATGAAAAACTTTCGCATTTTCCATAGATTTTCAAGGTTATATTATTTGCCCCATTCCGTTAAAGTTTGTAGAAATTACGGCCAAAAAACATTTTTAGCCATTTTCAAAATAGACTTAAAACCGTAACGAATTGGGAGAAATTATAGATACAAAAAAGTTTCGTATTTCCTCAAGCTTTCCAACGCTATATCATTTGCTGCATTTGGACTTACATTTCAAAAATTAGCTTGAAAATACAAATTCGCTAGAACTTGTATCGTTTTCTAAAAGTTTCGTATTTCCTCAAGCTTTTTAGCTGAAGTTTAACCTAGTACTTGGGGAAGGTCAGGTGCGTTACTCGGGAAGTTCAGATTCTGATCAGAATATTATTCTGATCCTGTGATCAGAATAGTGTTTATGTATGTATATACACATGTATGTATATATATTGGCATCTTGACGGTTGCCACTTCGAATTAATAGACTACCATCTATTTTTATAGAACTGAAGAGCCAACCAACTGGGCAGCATGGTCACGAGTAATATAACGACTCAGGGCTTTGCAGGTACATAGCTCGACTATGTATGCACCTTAATATTTTTCTGGCAGTTTTAAATTCAATGTTATTTTAGGAATTAAATAAAATGTTTATCTATTTTGAGCAATTTAATCATATTTTAAAATGTTTTCATAAAAATTTATATTTTGTTAAAATTCTTATAAGCATTCATAAATTTAAAAAGTATCACCACCTTTCAAATATATGATCATGATTTTAAAAGATATTCAAGAATTTTAGTAAGATCATGATTTTTTTCAATGTTGATTTTGAAAAATGTTCGTGGATTTTATAAAAATTGATCAGGATGACTAAAATATTCTGTTTAGGGGAACATGCAGACTTTATTACCGAATAATTATGTTGTTTACATAATCTGGAGGATCCAACAGCCACACATGGCGACCGGGCTGTAGCTCTAAAGAACTTCTAGCTATGTTGTGGGCATCTGCTTTGGAAATGTCTCCCATCCTTGGTATAATTCTCCTAATTTTTTTGATCACCATGGCATTAGCTCCTTGACTGCCTTCATAAATATTTCTTACTGCAATGAAGGATGATGAGATTTGTATGTTTTGCGCTAGGTTTAATGCTTCACGACACATCAGTGCTTCTACACACGCCGGATTAGTTACCCCTTCTGTAACCAGGGCAGAAGCTCCCTGGAAGGTTCCATTGCAATCTTGGAAGATGATCGCTGCCGCGCACTTGCACCTGGTCTTGGAGACAGCCCCGTCTATATTGCCCTTCACTTTTCCCGCTGGAGGAGCGATCCACCTGGAGCTGCACCGGACTCTATCTCACACTAGTCCTCTCCTCGGTGGCTCCCCCAAGGAACTTAGCTCATGAAGGAAGCTTGATACAAAACTGCATGTAACATGCGGTGGCTTGAATTTGCCATCATGAATCATATCTCTTCTGACTTTCCAGATTGCCCATAGGGTAACAAATACCTTGACATACTCATCCTGCCCGAGCTGATCTTCTAACATAAACATCCAATTTTTTGCTCCTGGCTCAGTGCATTGTTTAACACGATCATATAGATCCTCATCTAGCAAACCCCAAACACACCTGACCATCCTGCACTCGATTTAACATTTTGTAAAATTATTAACAACTTTTTGAAAACGAGAACATTTTTGAAATCATGAACAATTTTTTAAAAAGCTAAATAATTTTTAAAAAAAGAAACAAAAAAAGGGAAAATTAAAACAGAGAAAACAAAAATAAGAAAGGAAAGAAGAAAATAAAAAATAAAAAAGGAACTTAAACTGGAAAAACTGGATGGGGTGGTTCCTCGCAATATTTGCATAAATGGGCTGGGCCAAACTGTCGCTCAGCCTCCCACCTTGTGCGAAATAGAGGCAATCTGCCGCATTCTGCTTTTCTTTATTTTATTCCTTTTTCTATTTTTATTATTTCATCCCTCCTTTTTGGATGTCATTATTCATTTTATTTTTAAAATTTTCTATAATATTATTTGGAATAGCAAAATAATAGTATAAGTAACTGTTTTAAATCCGTTCTTCCTTCAAGTATTTATTAAATGCCTTTTTGAGAAAAAATTAGGTGTTTACAATTTAATACTTTTTTATTTATTAGTTTTGTTGAAAACTTAAAATAACTGTGTTAAGTACCCGCTTAAATTATAATTATAACTTTTGTCCTTCAAAAACCTGTCATGGATGTCTATAATGGGCATACCCAAATACCGGCAAAAGTTAGGTCATTTAAAAAATGTTCAAAAAACGGCTTGCTGAATGTAGGGTGTTCGGATAGGCTAGAAGACTCCGTTTGAGAGTACATTGTTTATGGACATCCGTTGAAGGTCCCCATTTTTTATTGGATTTATGATTAATTCAGTGGACCTAGCCAAGTTGTTTTGGTGTTTGACAGAAGTCCGGTAATGGTCGGGCGCGTCGCTACTTTCATACGGTGTCGGAAATCATTCAAAAGTTAGGCTAGAGGCTTCGTTCGAGAGCTTTTTTTTCTGACATACTCAAATAGTCCCAATTTTTTTCATGGTCTTGTATGGCCAAGTAAAGGCACTGTACCAAGTTGCTTCTGTTTTCGACAAATTTTTGACTTTGCTGCAACCTACAACGAGGAAGCTACCACCAGCGCCCTGATTTGCTGCAACAGGCGACGGTGAAGTGTGGCGGCGACGACGGCGCCGTGTTGTTGCTGCAAACAGGAATGAGAAAGCTTCCACGGGCGCCCGGATATGCTGCATCCCGGGGGGCGACGGTGAAGTGTGGCTGGCGGCAGCCATGAATGATGAAAAGCTGCAATTTGTGACAAATGCTACCACCATGAACGGTGAAAGTTCCAACCCACAATGAGAGAAGTTTCAACCGTAGACGACGAAAACCATGGACGATGACGAAAAGCTGCAACCGACGGTGACAAAAGCTGCAACCAATAATGAAAAAAGCTTCAATCATTTTCATGTCTTGGGTGCGACCATTGACGGCGGCGATGACATTTTTGCAGCAACCGTCGTCATTTTTGCTACGCCCGTTGATGAATTTTGCTACAACCTTTTATCACGGCTACCACTATTGCCAAAAGCACCACGGAGCAGCCTACCACGACGAGGACTGCCGCATTGCAACCTCGGGGGCTGCTGCGGCCATGGTGAGCGGTAGGGATGAAAACGGCGCGGAAACGGACGGAACTGGTGCTATCATATTTGTTTTCATATTTTGTCGCAGAAGCGGAAACGAATACAGAAACCCCAGAAATGAATATGAAAACAGATACTATCGAAAACAAACACAGAGCGAATACAGAGCGGACATGGATACAAAACTATGTGTTAACCGGAACTTAAAGCCCCCTTGAATCATGGAGAAATACAGACAAAAAACAAACAAATTGATGGAATTGTTAACATGGCTACAAAATAATACAATTGTGTTGGTAACACAGGGTAGTATTGTAGTAGTACATGACAATTCCTTATAGGGTCTAGCTGCGTATGTGTGTGGTAGTAAAAGTTGGAACTCAAATGATACATTTTGCTCATTCTACTCATTGTGTCATTGCATGTTGTTTGGGAGTTGGGCTACAAAGCAGCCATGGGCCTATAGTAGAAACGAAAATTCCATATTAACGGAAATGGAAAGTTCCATTTCCACGTGTGTTCCACCGGAAAACACCATTCCGTTTTTGTTTCCGTTTCCGCATAAAAAATTCCATTTCCAATTTCATATTTCTTCTCCATTTCCATTTTTCCTCCGGAAAAGCGGAAACTTTCCACTCCATTTTCATCCCTAGTGAGTGGCGACCTTGGGGTCCGGTGGGGGGCTGCTGCAGCCACGGTGAGCGGCGTCTTTGGTGTCCGACAGTGCGCTGCACTCCGAGCGGTCGGCGCTGCTGCTCGCGGGAGCTACGCATGGCGTGGCGGAGCCAAGCGACAACGGGGGCCGGAGGTTTTTTCACGAGGGCTGGGGAAAAGAAGGAGGCGCCGTGGGGGAAGATGCGCTTGCGCTGACCGCGGCCTGTACGCGAGGAAGGAGGAGGGTTTGACCTGTGCGCGAGGGAGAAGAAGCAATCTGGACTATCGTGCGCGAATCGAACGACTGGGGATTGACCGGCGGAAACTTCGGGCCGGCACGCCGGTGCCCAGTATCGCCCTTTTCATATTGGACACGTTTTCAGTTGTGGAAGTGTTATATACTCCAAAACAAGGAAAATCTGGTGTCAATAAAAGCATTAAGATACACTACAAAACAAGGGGAAAAACTGGTGAAACTAGAAAAAAAATCGAAGGCTGTAATGTTATTTTGTTGGTACACAAGTAAATATTACGATACAGTTTGAAATAAGAAAACCCAACGAAACATTATGTGACACTCTGAAAACAAGACAAACTTTGACAAAACCATAAAATGAACGGAGGTGAAAGCATACACTATGTAATGGAAGGAAGTGATTTGTCCAGCCTGCGGACGCTGGCTAGCGACAAAAGACGCAGTAGGAGACTTTGCAGTCGGTGGGGTTGAAAGTGTCGGAGGCGGTGCCGTTGGCCGGGAGGGAGAGCTCACAGGTCATCTTGACCTTGGGCCCTCTGACCTCGGGGAGCAGCCAGACCTTTTTCCCGATCTTGCCATTGAGCTTGACGTCGACGCTGAAGACGCCACCAGCCTGCTGCTGCATGAAGTTTGCGGCCGTGTTGCCTTCAATTGGCTGTTGGCCCTGGAACGCCAGCGTGAGCTGGGTGGAGGAGCGGGTGCGCTGGTAGAAATCCGGGATCTGCGCGTAGCCGAAGCGCTTGCCATCGAAGAGCGTCATGAACTCGACTTGATGGAAGTAGAGGTTGATGCGCTTGTTGGGGTTGTGGATTGTGGTGGCGAGGGTGATGTTGTACTGGAGGAGGGTGGAGTTGGGGGAGAGGGAAAACTGGGCGAGGGGGACGGAGTCGACGGTGGTGTGGACGACGTGTGGACGGGGGACCAAGAAGAGGAAGACACTCGCTCCAAATATCCTGAAGAGGATGTAGAAGATGCCGACTGCGATAAGCACGAGCCCAATGATCAGACCCACGAGCGCAGCGAGCCCGTAAGCAATCAACTCGAACGGCAGGCACAGGTACGACACCCAATCTTTCTTTTTCTCAGTCGCCGAAGCAGTCGCCAGAGCAGCAGTGGGCGAAGCAGCAGCAGTCGGCAAAGCAGCAGTGGGCGAAGCAGTGGCCGAAGGAGTCGGGGAAGCAGCAGTGGGCGAAGCAGTGGCCGAAGGAGTCGGCGAAGCAGTAGTGGGCGAAGCAGCAGCAGTAGGCGAAGCAGCAGTGGGCGAAGCAGTGGCCGAAGGAGGCGGGGAAGCGGCAGTCAGCGAAGCAGCAGTGGGCGAAGCAGTGGCCGAAGGAGTCGGCGAAGCAGCAGTGGGCGAAGCAATAGCAGTAGGCGAAGCAGCAGTGGGCGAAGCAGTGGCCGAAGGAGGCGGGGAAGCGGCAGTCGGCGAAGCAGTGGCTGAAGGAGTCGGCGAAGCAGCAGTGGGTGAAGCCATCTTGTCCATGTCGAGACTGCGAATGTTACGTGGCGACAACTATGTGTTTGCTCTTGTGTTACCCTGGAGACGGTGGTTTGTGATGTGCGGTTGCTCGGATATAAGTAGGATGTGCGAGTGGAAGGTTCTGGATCGGGTTTTGCACGTGGAAGGTTTGCTTTCATCCGCATTGTGCCGAGGGGTTGCCTATGATGTTTCTTAACTTTGTATTAGCTCCAATACAAATTTGTACATACACCCCTGGACAAAAATATTGTGTCCCTATGGGGGGCAATCATCAAATATGTTGTACATGCAGCCTTTACGTTGTTCCACATGGGCAACATGTGAAGAGCCCAGAGAAACCGTCGCCGCCACCTCACCATCGATAGACAGGCGTGGCAGTCGCCCTGCTTGGCTTACGAAAACTGTGGCGGCTGGCCTCTTGTTCATCGGCTCGTCTCCCTCATCGCATCTTCCTACTCGCAGACCGCCACCTACCAATTCGTGCATGGTAACAATCGCCGGCCCTTGCTGCCTCCTCTGATCGTTCCTCCAGAGCCCAGTTGCAACTTCTCTCCTGGCTGCGCGGTGCCGAATCGATTCACTCGATTTTCGCTCCACAAGTTGCACCATGTGATGTCACGCACAGCAGATTTTGATGGCGTCAACACTGACGAGCCATTGCTAGGCAGGTTTGTTAACATGTGCGTGTGCATGCACGGCACAGTGGATTCAGTGCCCAAGGAATCTACTGCTGCTTCCTCATGCAGATTCGATCAACTTGCTAGCTGTTGTGGATCCGATCCATCGATGAGGCCATGTATCACGTTAGCCGAACATGCAGATTCCTCAGATCGATCTGTAGAGTGGCAATTAATATCATCGTGACCGACCTAGACCGATCCTAGTCTTGACCGACACGGTCCAGCTGGAGACTAAGTATCATATTTTGAGTAGCTAGTTAACTGGAGACCTCGATCGATCCAGGTCTTTGACAAACACAGCCGCTGGACACGTACGGTACTATATTTATAGGGCCATTTTGAGATTAATCAAACTCTGATGATCATCAGGTAATAAATAAGAGACACTTGCCTCTAGAGCAGAAACTTGGGAAATCATATTGAACAAGCATGCATTTTCTAAAACGTACCAATGGGAACATCATCTTCGAGTCTCGTGAAGATGTCGTTGTTAGGGCATTTCATACCGATCCCGTATAACCGGTTAGTGGAGTAAAATTTCGATTTTACTCCACTAACCGGCACCAAGCCGGCCCCCTAGCCGCCACTGAATCTTTACCTGTGCACCTCCCGCCGGTCCTCCGCTCGCGCCGCCGCTACCTCGTTCCTTCCCTTGCCATCCGCCGCCGTTTTGCCCGTTCGTGCCGCGGCCCCGTCGCCGGAATCAAGGTGAAACATCGCCACCGTCGTCATTGTTGACTCGTCTAATTTCTTTCGAGTTTCTTCTTTTTCTAGCGCCGCCGCATCTCACCTTGCTTGCACACCGCAGCAGGTCACCCACCGCTCGCCTATTCGGTCTAAACCATGCCGGTCGGCTTTTGCACCACCCCTGCACCCCAAGTGTTCGAAAAATTTCCTATATGTATTTCTTTTTGTTTGTTTCTCTTTGAACCGGGCTGTTTGGATTGAACCGAACAGTTTGGATGAAGAGGTTGAGGGAGATGGCGTTGAAGGACTCGTCGTCATCCAAAGAGGAGGAAGAAGACGATGATGACTTTGACACAGTTTTTGGCATGATTTTAAATTATGATGTTCGGCACCTTGGAGAGGATCACAATTTGGCCACATAAAAATCAACCGTGATAGAGCGGGCGGCCATGCCAAGATAATGAAAGATTAACTTGATCCAAACCCAGCCTATCCGCAGAAGTACTTTGGCCGACACTTTCGGATGCACACAAGTTTTTTCTAACCATTGCAAAAGCTGTTGAGAGATATGATGATTGGTTTAAGCTCCGGAGAAATGCATCTGGAGAGATAATGTTCACCGAACGTGGCATCTTGTAGGGGAAAGCTGAGTCGAAACTTGTCAGAAAAGTTGGTGGAGGAAGAGTTGATTCTTAGTTTGTCAGAATTGTATAATTTAATCGACAGAAACTCGAGATTCAAACTATGTATATTGCCACTGGCTTTATCTTTTTTTGAACAACTTGTACTTCTAGACAGCCTATTGCCACATGATATAATTTGCTTGCAGTGGTAGATGTGCTCTACACATCTTCCCAACATTAGCTAGTGACGCAGTGTATATGTATGTACCTAGGATGCTTTTGTTCATTGCATCTGTGATTTAAATGATGCAGTGGCAGAAGTTGACTACTCTGGCCAAATTAGTATTACAAAAATAAATTTGTTGAAACTCGCAAAACGATAACAGAATGCATGGCTCAGCCACACCTTTTCCTACTGTTATGATCATCAGTTTTCCCATTAGAACTGTTACGCGATGGACCAGGTCAGCACAGAGTCCTCGCAGGAGCGTCCCACGCTCCTGCCCACGATCGCCACGATCCCATGATCGCTCACGACGCCTGCTATATGTATCCCCCCATGTACCCTCTGTATGGCAATGAAAATAAGATCACAACAGTTTTACATGGTATCAGATATCGATAGTTTCCTTCTCTCGCCATGACAATCCCCAGCGCACCACCGACACCTCCTCCCCTTCCCTCCGCCGGCAAGTTTCCTTCTTCCTCCTCCGCCATGACTACACCTCCAGACAATGCTCCCCTCTCCTCCACCCTGGTTCTTCCTTCCCCCATCGCATTTAGCGACACCATTACCGACATTACGCCCTTCATCCCTATAGTTCTCGATCTCAACAGCCACAATTACTACCACTGGCGTCATCCTTTTGAGATCCATCTTGGGCGATGCTCCCTCCTCCATCACATCTCCGATGATATCCCCCCTGCTCCTCGTGATCCCGCATGGATCAAAGACGACCTAGCCATTATTCAGTGGCTCTACACGTGCATCTCAAGGGAGCTCTTCAACCTGGTCGTCACGGATGGTGCCTCCGCGCGCGACATCTGGCTCGAGCTCCGCCAGTTTTTTCAAGACAACCGTGACGCCCGCATCTCCGCCCTCAACACGGAGCTCCGCACGATCACGCAGGGTGATCGCCCCGTGGGCGTCTTCTGTCAGAGGATCAAGGCGATTGGCGACGAGCTTCGCAAACTCGGCGAGGTGGTCGCCGATCGATCGCTGCTCCACGCCTTGATGGGTGGCCTCGATGATCACTTTGCCCAGCAGGCGACTCTGATCCCCCTCCTTCGTCCTCTCCCGACGCTCGCCGAGGCCCGCTCCATGCTTTAGATGGAGGAGCAAAACCAGGCGCGCAAGGCGGGGGCGCCGCGCCTCTTTCACGCCACTACGCGCCCTCCTGCAGCATGTCCTTCGACTCCGGCACCGCCTCCGGGGGCGTCTTCTCCCCAGCCGCCGCCGGGATGGCGTCCCAGTCCAAACTACAAGGGCAAAACCCCATCTACCGTCCTCCGCTGCATCGTGTGTCGGGTTCATCGTCAGGCTCCAACCCGGCGCCTCCGGCTCCGTCAACCCCTCCTGCTGCGGCTTCCCCGGTCTCCACAACCACTCCGGCGCCGTGGCGCCCTACGCATGATCCCGGGACCGGGCTCGTCCAAGCGTGGCCCATGCCGTGGTCTGCGCCATCTCCGACCGGTGCTCCTCCAGCTTACAGCGGCAGTTGGGCCCCGTGCATGCGCCCTCAGCTTGGCGCCTCGGGCCTCCTTGGGGCACAACCTCCTCCGCATGCCTATGTGGCGTACGTATAACTAAGCACCTGGGACAACTACGAAATTACGAGCCTAGTTGCGAGTCAAGGTTTGACTTCCAACTAGGATGAAAAAAATTACAGGCCAGTTGTATGTCATGGGTGGACCTATAACTGGGATGCAAAATAAACCACGAGCAAAATAACAGGGGTCAAAGGTCGGTCAGTGAGAAGATGGGGATAAGCTTCATCGTCGAACCCCAAACGATGACATATATGGGCCCATGTGAAAAGAAACGCGAGAACATGATGACACAAAAAAATGAGACAAGAGGACACGTGACAAAAAATTGGCGAGCAAAAAAAGATGCGCATGTTTGGTTTGTACGAACATTAAGACAAATCCGACAAATCCGACAGTTATAGACTTAGATGAGCTGAAAATTCATCTAGATTGATTTTAGCAAATCTGAAACAAAAAATTTAGCTACACGGTCAAACAAAAATAAAACAAAAAGAGGGAATAAAAAGACACGTGGCCCTCCAAAAAAACTAAGCCTACAAAGGAAAAACCAATACACAAAACATAATAACTGTCCACTAAAAAATATCATATCTAACCTCACTGCTTTACGAGGGATAAACAAAAAACACAACACAACGACAACAAGCATGACTCAAAAACATGTGTATCTAACAGTATATGAGTTGGGTAAAACATTGTTAACTCTCATTTAGATGAGAATTAGCAAACCAACCTGAAACGAGAGCCCAGACCGCGCGGCGAAAACGGCCTAACAAAAGAAGCATCCGCGGACATGTTGACAAGTAGACACCAATCGCACGACGCGGCACATAGCGCGCATGACAAAAATAACCAGCGATCAGGATTAGCACAAACATTCAAAGCGAACATACGACAGAGTGAAAACAAGTTCATGAATTTTAAACTAACAAATAAAGGAAAAAAGGAAAAAAAGGAAAAAAGAAGAAAATAAAAATAAAAACAAAAAACCATGAATTTAGAACTAATTCACAATGGGAAACAAATAATGAAATAGAAAAAATAAAACAAAAAACAAAATAAAACCGAAACAAACAAAAATAAAAATACTGAGAGTCAAATGAAAGTTTACAAAAAAGAGAAGAACTAGAGTTGAGGCGTTGCACAGACTTGTAAAAGGAAAATAGAAGAACACAGCCGACGGTGAAAAAAACTAAGGCCCACTAGATGAGAGGCACGTGAGTAAGACTATAAACAAAAAATGGCCTGTCAGCCCAAATCACCAAAGAAACACGACAACGGCCCGACCTGACACTAGCAACAACCTGGACATGAGCTACGCGCGAGAAGAGGCTCAACGCACCATCACGTTTGGCACAAATATTAAAGACAGATGATCCAACGACTCTAAACTTAGATGTGAGATAGTTATTTCACATCTAGATGTGAAATAGCAAATCTGATATTAGAAAAGTGTGTATGAGATCCAAAGATGATTTCCCCAGTATGTGTTTACTAATGATACATATGATTTAATCCCCACTATAGATAGAATGGGGTATTGCGAAACAAACGAGTCTAGTATGGTGAGCAATGTCAAGACTTCAATCGAGATCATAATTAACTAGCTAATCCGTCCGATGGATCTGAGGAATCAGCACCACCTTTGGTTAGCATGACGGCCTCATGGATCGACCGGCATCTCCAGACCGGCCTCCGCCTGTCACAGTTGAGTAGTTGACTTGACCGGCCGAGGGATGAAACAATACGTGTTACAACGTGAAACATGTAGGATGAGCGTTGGGTACTACTTGGTTCATCATTGTCTAGAAACCGCATTTTACTGTGTTACATGTATAGTAGTACACCTAATAGTTACTCAAACTAAATGCGCTGACCATGCCACATATCCAGAAAAGGCTTAAACGGTAGGGGAAACTAGGGTAGCATCTTACTCCCTCTGTCCCAAAATAAGTGACTCAAAAATGACTCAACTTTGTACTAAAGTACAAAATTGAGTCATTTTTGAGTCACTTATTTTGGGACGGAGGGAGTACATTTCATTAGGTACTGGTCCAAGTAGTTAACGCTTCCTCTCTCTTTTTTTCCCACAAGTTCTTGTCTTTGATCGAAGAGGAGTTTATGTATGGCCGCGGCGTCTGCCTTCTTTCTACTTCTTGGATCAGTTTGACAATACTATGACCGAGCTTTATGTTCAAACCACGACTCTAGTTATCTCATTCCTAAAGACTTCTCTACACGGACAAATTTACCAATATTAATTCATGATAGTACAACACGATCTAAACCATCTAGACTGGCTTTCATGTTTAGATCACGACTGTATGGTTAGCTTAAGGGCATCTCTTTGGTCAAATTAAGTACCCCAGCCCATAATGAATATCGTCTGCATACCAATTAATAATTCTACCCAACTAAACCATCCCGTCGGTGCAATGATTAATATAAAATTGGCACTTGTATACTAGTACTGGTGATATATAATAAAGTTGAGCAACTTGGCTATTAGATGCAAACCACAAGTTAATTGAGATGCGACAGCAAGGCGGCATGTGCATCGTTAATATTATGCCTGCACTTCGTGTTTTGGGAAGTCCCTTACACTGCCACTGACTGAGAGCTTTCGTGTGTGTGTGTGTGTG
>NC_041391.1:83660740-83666062 GCF_002162155.2 Triticum dicoccoides
ACGATGACACTTGTGGTTGGAGATCGTATGGGCGCCTGTTCTCCTCATCCACCTTGGTGGCCATGTAACATTGAGTGCCTTCAGCCTCGAGGACAATGAGTTGTGGCTTCGACATGTCATAACTCTTGGGTCTCAGGTCACGGTCTCCTTGTACGTCTTCTGCAAGTGGTGGTCCGGCCAGCAGAGATTGCTGCTGGCCGCGGTGGTGCTCTTCATCTTTGGCATCCTCAAGTTGATGCTTAAGCCATGGGCTCTGAGAAGAGCTAGCTATAGTCATATGCTGGCTTCCACCGACGTGTCCCTGCAAAGAGCAGAACAAAGAAGTAGCTGTTTTGCGTGGTTGACATGCTGCACTTCCAATACCTCAACCAAGAAAGAAGGCGATGGAGCAGGGGAGTGTGCCCTTTCCCTTGATGAATATGTGCGACAAGCAAAGAAGATCTGTGATCAACAAGTCGGTGAACCCACAGTGAAGAAGGAGGCAAAGATGGCAATCAGATACACGGATTACTTTGTGGACCTGTCCGCTCCATATAGTGGTCGGCTAAGTGATCTGCGTCCTCCTCCTCCCCACCAAGACAAGAAAAAGAACAACAACAAGAAGAAGAATGCATCATACGAGATGCTGCAAAAGTGCTTTGAAGATACATTCGATCTCCTGTACACCAGAGTGGGATTCACCCGCATTGAGAGTCTGTTGGTGGTTCTGCTTCCCTTGCTGGCTTTGGCATCCGTGGTCCTCTTCGCCACGAGCCACAAGCTGGGCTATAGCAGCAGGGACATCAAGGTGACCTACATCCTCTTTGCTTGCACTACTATGGTCGAGTTCTTACTGCCCCTGTGCGGCATTATTTTACCGTGTATCCCTTGCCTAAATTTCCTCATCGACGGATGGCATGACATGGTTTCCCAGTACAACCTCATGTCGTTCTATGTTCGCAAGAAGAAACCCACCTTCCTGATGAAGCTCGCTTTCTTCCAAGGTCTAAGGGACTATGTTAGCAAGGTTTGGTATATAAGGCAGGTACCCGCTGCCTGCCAGATCACGGAGCTGATTCAACGACACATAGAAGACGGATGGAAGACGTCCATAAGTGATGCCGCGGGGTACAGGAGGTTCAGCGATCTTAGAGGCGAGCTGGCTCTAAAGAAGTACCAACATAAGCTTGGCCTTGGACACAAGGCATTGTGGGATAGTTTGATTGTGCCCTTGGACAAGAGTGTCCTTTGGCACATCGCCACAAACCTCTGCTTTCACAGCCCCGAGGCCAAGGTATCCTCCTCCCCTCGAGGACAGAGACAGACCAATCTTAGTATGAACATGTCTGACTATATGTTGTACCTACTTTCGACCCATGCTGAGATGTTGTTGCCCGGCACCAGACCGGGTCTCTTCACCGTCGCCACATATGATCTAGAGGACATCTTGAAGAAGAGCGAGGCAAAGCTCGAGAATGAAGAAGCAATTGCTCGAGAGATTCTTAAGCACAAGAACGGTAGTACTGTGATTCATCAAGCGTGCGGGCTCGCCGAGTCACTGATGGAGCTGCGTGAAGAGGACAAGTGGGCGATAATACAGGGCGTGTGGGTCGAGATGCTCTGCTACTCCGCAAGTAGATGCAGAGGTTTCCTGCATGCCAAGAGCCTGGGTGCAGGCGGGGAGTACCTCTCCTATGTCTGGCTCCTCTGGTCATACATGGGGATGCAGACCTTGGCAGACAAGATCCAAAAGCCTGAGTCTCCGTCAGAAAAGGAAATCCTTGCTGCGGCCCACGAATTGCCTTCTCCATCCCATGGCGCACTCAACCACCAGCCTTCAACTGTAGGTATCTCTAGCCCAGTGTGAGCGCTTCATTCTGTCGTCTTATTTCGGTTTCTAGATGTTTAATATTACCTAAATCCTAAAAAGTGGTCGAGTGCTCGTTTGTCTTGCCGAGCACACGCCCTTCCGAGCCGTCGGATCAGGATCTGATCGCCAGGTGCCGCACTGTCGGGTTGCGGAGCGAAACGTCTACGAACGCCCTAGGACAAGTCTCCCGCACCTTATCCACTCTACTCAAGCCCCGCGCCTCCTCCTGGCCACGTGCCCGCCAGCCGCACTCATCCTCCCGGCTAAGCGCTCCGCCGCCTTGCTCCTCCAGCCAACTCCCGACGCCGCGCGCTGCGCCAAGCACACCCACCTCGTCTGCGGCTACAAGGGTGTGAAATGCAACCCGTGGCAGCTTCTTCTCCCAAATCCACCGCCGCGTTCATCGATTCCGTGGCGGAGCTACCGGAGATTACTAGATTTTGGGAGGCATGGGGAGAAGAGGGAGGAGAAATACCACTCTGCGGAGAGAGAGGGGCCCAGAGCGCCATCCGCGCGCGGTGACCACCAGGCGAAGGTACGAGAGAGGGGG
Source organism: Triticum dicoccoides (assembly GCF_002162155.2). Lineage (NCBI taxonomy): Eukaryota > Viridiplantae > Streptophyta > Magnoliopsida > Poales > Poaceae > Triticum > Triticum dicoccoides. The sequence goes on from NC_041391.1 coordinate 83,663,140, forward strand.
TCTGGCCGGCGTCGCTCCTCCGTGCGCCGCGCTCGTGCAGGAGCGAGGGCTCGAGAAGGTACCCGCGCGTCCGTGCGACACGACCACCTCGCGTGCAGCCGTGCAGGAGTGGGAGGCGCCAGATCCGGGCCAACGCCGCCGCGCGATCCCAAGAGCTCTGACCAACGGAAGCAGCCGCGGGACCCTTCACTCCGGTCCCATGTCCATCGCCGAGGTTGGGTTGGGGTGGACAGAAGGGAGGGCGGTCGACGGGCGAACTGGGGATTGGGGATGAACTGCTACGCTGGCAACTGCTCCAGTTCTCGTACACGGACCGAACTGAGGTAATATTTTCCCCAATACGTGCTTCTCGCACCATCACACATTTGGTTATTGCCCAGAGACAAAACAATGATTCTGGCGTACTGTTGTGGGTGCCTCAAAATCAAAACTAGGGATTCAGGAGTAGGTTAGTCGCAATATTCAGTATTTTCAGTCATGACTTTTCCTTACGCGAGTTTGATTTGGTCTGGCTCACTCACGGAGGTGGTGAGGGGTTGAATTGGGTGTTGTACATGATGCTCTGATTGATGAATGAGCCTACCAATTTTTTCTGCAAAATCTGCTCACCATGATCCCTAGTTCTTGCTTTCAGCATGAATCATGCCTACAGGTTTAAGGCGGCTGTACGAGACAGTACAATGCCGGCATATCTTCATCCTGCGGCAAGTTGGCTCATAGAGCCTATTTTTTGTCTATTCATTAGTGCTTGGCTAATTCAATGTTTAATTCTAGTCGCTTACAACCACATATGAACTTAAAATCATGGTTATTTTTTTTGTAATAAGCGACATATGCAAATTCATATGGATTATCCAGCATATTTTTGTACAGAGATGGTTGATGTTTGCTTACTGCACACTTCTTAGTATTTTCTTTTCTTGTCTGGTACAAGATGCATGCTGCCTAAACTGCAACCACTAGTTGCCTAGGGATAAATAAAGAAGTTGTTTCGGGTAAACTTCACACCATTTTGTTGTCTAGGGGATATCGATGAAGTGGCTAAATGATAACCACTGGTTGCCCGAGAGAAGTGGTAACTTGCCTTAGTCATTGTCAGCGGTCGAGGAATTGGGCCTCAAATCGCCGGTAAGCGTCATTGATTCCCTCACACATGCATTTTATTCCACTCAAATCAAGGTCAGATTGGACCGAGGGGATGTGGGGGCATGTTGATTTCAGGGGAGGTGAGGTGGGGGAGGTGGGGGCAGTTTTCATGTGTGCATGTGGTCGTGGGTATGTGGCCAACGGCGAGGCGCACACGGTGTAGTATCTCACGATAGATCTCACCCGCTCATCGTTCTGAACTACGGTGGCATGATGGTTTTTGGTCAGGGACGTGAGTACGAGTTGCCTGAATTTGTGTCTCGAGTTGTCGGAATTGTGTTGTCAGATCCCCTTTACGACGAAGTTGTAGGGCTTTTAAGGGGGTGCCATGGTGGAGTTGCAGGCGTGTTAGCCCTAGTTGCTTGGATTTTTGGAGCGAGTTGGCAGAGTCTTGCTATGAGCTCTTATCGGATCCTTCTACTATGGAGTTTTGCTACTAGTCAACGGATTCAACTTTTGCTTACTTTAGAGTACAAAAAACTCGGACACACCGATGCGTTGCTTACATTAGGAATATTTTTATCGGCCCGAATGTCACGTAGTTGTTGATCCTCGAGTTGAGAATTTGAGCTTTTTTGTGTAGTCTTGATCCTAAGTAACAAAACTTGCCTGCCGGTTGTTACTGAATTGCCTGGTATTGTGCAGAATTTGCCCAAATGGGCTTTAGTTTTTCTTACTTAGGATGCATGACATGGTTCCAGGACTTTGCTAGTTGTTTTCAGTTAGTGCCCTAGAAGCTTTCATACCAGCACAAGATTGGATGAAACTCAATCCTAGTGGGTTGTTAGTTTTTTCAGAAGTTGCCCAACACTCTGTAGGTAGTTGCCTCAGATAACACATGAGCGGGGTAGCTGTTTTTTGACCCTGAGCGGAGATTGAGCTTTTTTGTGTCTAGGGTGAAATACTTCAGATAATGAACAATCCTAAACTTTTGCTTGATGTTTTTTTGTTTACTTAATTGCCTGACATGGTTTAGATTTTCGTTAATGGTTGTTAATTATGTTGCTTGAGTTTTTGCCAAAACTTGCCCAACACAGTGTAGGTAGTTGCCTCAAAATAACTCTGATAATGAACAATCCTGAAGTTGTGTCTAATGTTTTGTTATTTATTTGCCTGACATGGTTCAGTTTTTTTTTTGCTTTAATGGTTGTGTACTCATTAAACTCGTCAATGCGAGATCAATGAATTATAAATTGATACTACTACTAATTATGTTGCCTACAATCAAAATAACTACAAACAAGTAGAAGAGTTGTTTGTCGTTTCCTCCTGAGAGACCAGAATGCAAGTCAGGCTGTTTTGGCATAAGCAACTCCCCCTAAATGCCCCCCCCCCAGCAGAGAATATGCACAGTCCCATGAGAGTACATAAAAAAATTGCCTAAGGCCAACATCATAGTTGCCTACAAGCTACATACATATTTGCTTTATTTTATCATCCATTAGGAAATAGTTTTCCTTTGCCCCTATGTTACATGGCAGCACAATTTTTTGCCTGCAATCAAACACACAATTTGCCTACAATCACCCTTTTTTGCCTCAATTTAATATCTATATTGCCTACAATCACACAGTATTTTGCCCTAATGTACTATGCATAGTCCGGGGGGCATGGCCTCTTATTTTTTTTCCTTCGCTTTTGCCTGGATTTAGATGGGGTTTGCGCATGTCTCACTGCCCCCACCCCTTATCAATATGTTCTCATTAGGTTACAAGCCAGTTAACTGACCCCCCCCCCCTAGAGTTAGGGTGTTCTATAAATTCTCAAATCACGTAGG
>NC_041391.1:83666250-83667808 GCF_002162155.2 Triticum dicoccoides
GTTCAGATCCCCCCCCCCCCTCTGAAACTTGTAGGCAAATTGCCTACAAACCAGTAGGAGTTGCTCTTGACTACTACTTTTACTTTTCTTCAGCAAGCAAGCTAATCAGTTGGCTATAGAATCTATGGAAATTGCCTACAAACCCAGTACGAGTTGCTACCTTTTTCAATCTCGTATTTTTTTTAAAAAAATAGGAGTTTACCTGGATATACTATGCAAATTGCTTAGATCATATCACAACTTGCTTCCAATCACAAATGCATTTGCCCAGGGGGACACCAACTTGATGTTCCACAGAATATAGGACCACATTTCTTTTGCCTGAAATTTGTAGGCAATTGTCTGTATCTACTAGTAGTTGCTCCTTACTTGCACTTTATTTTATCATTTTTCTTTGGGGCAAGCAAGCTAATGAGTTTGATGCAGAGTCCATTTAGTCTTTGCTCTTCCTTACTTATCGATTTTGGGGCTAGCTGTGGGTGTAGGAGATCCGAGATCGGGTTGGAGTGCATAAGCACCTGATGGGGGTGCAGGACCTGAGGCGTGTTTCCTTTTTTCTGCTTGTTTTGTTGCAGGGGGGCACTAAATTCTAAAACAATGTCAAAGCAACGTTTTCGAGGTTTTGTGTACATGCCATAGCAAGAAGATTCAACAGCCACTCCTAGGTAAGCTTCGCACAACCACAAAGAACTACCGAATTTATTTCTCAGCAAAAAAATAGTTGCCTCAAACTTATATGCATTTTGCCTGCATCCCAAAAGTACTTGCTTTTTAGTACTCCCTCCGTTCCAAAATAAGTGACTCGACTTTTGTACTAGCTTTAGTATAAAAGTCGAGTCACTTATTTTTACAAAAGTCGAGTCACTTATTTTGGGACAGAAGGTGTAGTATTTTCCATCTTTGCAAGCAAGAAGCTTTGCCAGCCACTTCTAGGTAAACTTCATAGAACCCTAATAGCTTTGCAACTAGTATTTTTCTGCCTCCTGAGTAGCTCGCTGTTAGCTTTCCTGTCACAACAAAAAAATGAGTTGCCTAAAACTTATATACATATTGCCTACATTACAGGAAGACTTGCTTTTAATTTCGCCTTCTACTTTTTTGGCAACAAACAAATTAGCTAGCTGCATAAATTGGTTTTCAACTCATAAAATTTGCCTGCACCGCAAGCACAAATTGCCCAAACAGTAAACAAACCAAAAGAAAACTATCCTACTGTTGATTTTGTTTTCAGAAACAGAAGTGCCTGGAAGCATTATGAAAATTGCCTACAACACGACAGAACTTGTCTAACCGAAAAGCCACATAGGAGTGTCAGACAAATCTAGCAAAGTGTCTCACAACCATTTTACTAGGATCTTCACTACTGTAGGCAACTCCTTCTTGTTGGATCCCTGTTTTTCCTGAACAATTAGAACATCTTTTCTTAGGATTTTTAATGTCCATTTTACTGCTGAGTTGGGGGGATGTATGGATGGGGTGGATGTGCAGGGGTACCTGTAGCACAAAATTGATGTGAGTTCCTTAATTTTTTATGCAGTTCTTGTTGCATGGTGGCCAT
>NC_041391.1:83669179-83669760 GCF_002162155.2 Triticum dicoccoides
GGCAACACAGGTGGACTGCATCTTTGTTGGTGCTCGTCGAGTACTGAGCATTGATTTCCAGGGTGGAAACCCAAGGTCTAGCCTTCATTGGTTGTACCTAGCAATGGCCTTGTTGAAGGCATTCTTTTGCAAACTCGGTCTTTCTCCGGGATGAAAATCCAAGATCTTGTATCAGGCAATGACAACGCTTGTGCATTCTTTCCTTCTTGGAGGTGTTGCTTTTGGAGAGCCTACGTTGTAGTACAGGTGTTGTATTCGGTGGTGGTTAGAGTGCTTCTGTTGCGAGGTGTTGTACACCGTGACGGGGTCTTTGTTTTCATTTTCTCTCTTGTTCGTTTTGTTCTTTGATGTGTGCATCCCTGATGTGTTTGGATATCTTGTTGGTGCAGAGGCTTGGTGTAATTGGTATTTTCGCGATATTAATATATTCCCTTCGTCAAAAAATGGCTGAGGTAGACCACTAAGGCCTCGTTTGACTAGGGAGGTTTTGCAGCCCCAAAGTGGATGGGGATTTGAGGGGATTAAGTTAATCCCTCTCCTTCACCCAATCCCTTCAATTCCTCACTAATCGCCCCCCCCCC
>NC_041391.1:83670487-83708928 GCF_002162155.2 Triticum dicoccoides
AAATGCCCCAACCCCGGCAAATGAACCTGCACATCTAACTCTCGATGTCATCTCACCCGTTTTGTCAACAAGTGGCAGAAAGGAATGAGAAGAGCATGAGGAACTATTCGTCAGGAGTTGTTCGAAGAAGAGGATCCGTCCTTCGCATATGAGGTAACCTTTTATGAAGTTGCACCAGCAACAGCTTATCTTCCTCTGGCTTCATCTTTGGGAGGAGGGCGAGTCGATGGGCCAGCAGGTTCATCTTCAGTGGCATGGTCTAGGTCTTCTTTAAATGCTAGAAAAGTAACATCTGAGGCACTGTCCAGAACATCATCAGGCTCAAGAAATAACAGATATATTGAAGAAGATCTCTCTGAAAGTGTTGGGGTGTCTCTACACATGCAATCAGTTTCAGAAGCGTCAGTGTAGTCATATGTCTTATCAATGCCCTTGGATTTCACATGATCCCTGGTGTACCACTTCCGAATAAGTACCCAGGAGCAGTTCTTCTCTTTCGTCGACACAAGCAGAGCTTGGCGAGCAGTGATGGCCATGTGACTGAGCTCAATTTGCCAAGTGAACTTGTAGGTATTCCAAGTTCTCGAAGCATTCAGGGCCAACATGGGAACAAGTTGTTCAGCCTCACCCATTGTTGGATGGTCATCAATGGAGACGAGAAGTTCAGGCGCAATATGCCACCCTCAAGTCGTGTGGAGGGAAGGCAGCTGTAGAGGGCCATTGTGAGGGAGAGAAGGTGCGGGCGAGGGGGGAAGACCAGCACATGTTTGAAATCATGACACTCATGCACATGTTTGAAACTCTGAGCATTTTTCAAATTCGTGAATACTTTTCCATACACAAACTCCCTCCCCACTACCTCCACAAGTAGGATCCCCCCCCCACACACACACATAAGGAAAGGCCGGCGCCACTTCCATATGGGCCTATGTGGCCCATATATACTTCCACATTTTGGCCTTTTTAGGCCCGTTGATATTTTAATTAAATACAAAATGTTGTAAACATTTTTAGACCATTATATACATATATAATTTAACATATCCGAAAACATTTTCCACCTATATATATTGATGGCAATACCCGGTATTACCTGATAATCACCGAAACCCTTCCGGTGACCCTGAAACGCTTTCGAAACCTCTCAGAACTATTCTGGGTATTAATAAAATGATTCCACAAATATATTCTCATCAGTCCCGTCCTATGAACACTCAACAAATCATGATTACATAAATCTTGTGACCCATAGGTTTGGTAAATCATAGACATCAACGAAAAACCTTCGTTCAATGAAAAGTCTTCAGAAATCCAAAGTGTTCAGTCGAAGAACTTTATTTTTAGGGGTTGACTTTCGCTATAAATATCAAACTCCTCATAGACTTATAGACCTGTGTATACTCACAAACACATCAGTCCCTTAACCTATAAGTCTTCAATACTCCAAAATCACTAAGGGGCACTAGATGCACTTACACAAACCTATTGCAGGAGCAGATGCAGACGTTATGAACGTTTGGCAAGATGGATATGACGACTACTTGATAGTTTAGTGCATCATGCTTTACGGCTTAGAACCGGGACCTAAAAAACATTTTGAACCCCACAGAGCATATGAGATGTTCCAAGAGCTGAAATTGGTATTTCAGATTCATGCCCGTGTCGAGAGGTATGAGACCTCTGACAAGTACTTCGCCTACAAGATGGAGGAGAATAGCTCAACCAGTGAGCATGTGCTCAGAATGTCTGAGTACTACAATCGCTTGAATCAAGTGGGAGTTAATATTTCGGATAAGATAGTGATTGACAGAGTTCTCTAGTCACTATCACCAAATTATCGAAACTTCGTGATGAACTATAATATGCAAGGGATGACGAAATCGATTTCTGAGGTCTTTGTGATGCTGATATCGACGAAGGTAGATATCAAGAAAAAGCATCAAGTGTTGATGATTAAACAAGACCACTAGTTTCAAGAAAAGGGCTAAGGAAAAAAAGGGAACTTCAAGAAGAATGGCAAGCAAGTTTTCACTCCTGTGAAGAACACAAAGTAAGACCTAAGCCTGAAACTGAGTGCTTCTACTACAAAGGAAATAATTACTAGAAGCAGAATTACCCCAAATATTTGGCGGATAAGAAGGATGGCAAAGTGAACAAAGGTATATTTGATATACATGTTATTGTTGTGTACCTTACTAGTGCTCGTAGTAGCCCCTGGGTATTTGATACCTGTTCGGTTGCTAAGATTAGTAACTCAAAACAGGAGTTGCAGAGGCTGGATTGCAAGGAATGCATTTCAAATGAGAATAAAAGTATAGAAACTTAAAAGCTTAAAAGGTTTGTTGAAAAAAGTTCAAGTGCTCTATCCGGAGAAGTTCAAAAATTTTACGGCAGAGGCTTGTCTTGTATTTCTATGTTCGATTTTTTCTGTATAAAAATCGAATACAATTCTTTACTCAAAATATAAAAAGGTGAAGTTCAAATTGAAATAACACAGAAGTTCGGAGTTTATTAAAACCTAGGATTTACCTTTTCAAAAAATAAAAAGGATGCATATATCAGTTGGCCAGCATGCATATATCAGTTGGCCAGCATGCATGTTCCGTTGCACAGACAATGTGTTCAGCTGGCTAGAATAGACGTTTCAGTTGGTCAGGATGCATATATCCAGTTGGCAAGCATGCATGTTCAGTTGGCTAGAATCATGTATTAGTTGGCCAGAAAATATGTCTTAATTGACTTGTTGAACACATAAAAGGGGGCAGGGGAAACTTGCTTGGCATGCATGTTTAGAGAAAGACGTTCAATTATGATCTGGGAACCCTAAGTTAGTGTGCACATGCACTCATGGGGGGCGCGCGGGGGGTGGGGGGGGGGTTGGTGTGATGTTCACAATAGGGTTATGTTTCATATCTACTCTTTTTTTGAAGCAGATTCTCCATGGATTTGCTGATGGATCCATGGAGGGTGTTTTTATAGATGCAGTACAAGAAAAGGGAGAACTGAAGAGGGGTAGAGAGGAAGTACTTGCCTGATGTTTGTTGCCTGGTATGGGTCTGATCACCCTACCTTTTAGATCAATTTGTTGAAGCATATTCATATATCTTTCTGCTCCCATGGCGGCTATACAAAAGGAGGAAGAAGGAGCTTTGTATCCCTTTCTTTCGTGCAGGTCAAGAAAGAAGAAGAAGGCAGCGTGGGACGTGGGAGGCGTTGGGTAGGTATGTGGGGCGTGGGGACGCTGCGCACATACGCTGGGGCGTGGGGACGAGCGGGCGTGGGAGGCGTGGGAGCATGGGATGCGGGGCCTATCGGGCTGGCCGCTCAATTGGGTTTGGTGGCAGCCTGTCCCCTTCCTTTTCTGTACCGTGGGGGTTGGGGGACAGGGCTTACCGTTTTGGGCCGGCCGCTCGATCGCACTAGTGGGCAGCCGGCCGCCCAGTAGACGCGTCCTTCTTTTTAAGAGGGAGAAATACACGCACAACTTCCTCTCAAGAGGCCCGCAATGGCGGCCGCAACCAATAGTTCACTTGTATGGGGTAGAAAATGCAGCCTCATGCCTTCATAAAGAATTTGCAAGACATGCGGATAAGCATGCGTAATTCAGAATTGAGTACATTCTAAAATATGTCTATATACATCCGTATATGGTAGTCCATTTAAAATATCTAAAAAGACTTATATTTAGGAACCAAGGGAGTAGTACTCATGCACCCGTACGCTATCATTTAAAGCACTGTTAAAGGCTGTCATTGCTGACGCCATGACCATTGAGGTGTCATTGGTATCATATGGTACCTACAATGATGTTCTTCAACTTGCATCAAAGTAAAGATTGGCAGCACAGTTCAAATTTACAAGAGTGAATAGTAAAAACAACACTAGTGAAAACTAAAAGTTAAAAATTACCGCAGTAAATAGCTTAAAACTTTCAAATTTGGGGCCAGGGTTCCGGAAAAACTATCATTTTTTCACAATTACTAGAAACCTAGCCCACATTTGGTTCGCCATTTCAATAAACTACTGACTTTCACCGATAAATCATTTGATTAAGTTCAAACCGTTTTATGACGGTCGTCAGGTCCATGTGGCACAAAAGTTGACAACGTTATTTGAACGGTAAAGTTTGTCAGTTTACCGACCGGTAGGACCCACATGTCAGACACACAAAAATCCCAAACAAAGTTGCTTCCAAAATAACCAGGAACTCCACGCTGCCCTTGCCGCCTCCCCCACTTCTCCCCGAGAGCGCCACCTCGTCTACCGAAGGGGAGGCATGCAAGAGAGGGTGCGACCCGTCATCAACCAACCGCGGCGACTGAGGGCCTGGCAGCACGATCCGACTTACCTAGGAGCTCGGCGGCTAAACAAGCATGTCCACAACACGACTTGGGAGGCATGCAGGATAGGAGCGAGGCTTCTGGCTTGTATCCTCCTTGTAGTGTTGCTAATGTATTTGGCAACTGGTTACATGAGATAGATTACAGGTTCAGAACTATTCTTAGGGTGGGAGCGCTTGCCGTTATTTGGTCGCTTTGGCTATGTAGAAATGATAAGGTGTTTAACGATAAAAGTACTTCTCTGATGCAGGTTATCTACAGGTGTACCGGGACTCTTCGTTTATGGTCCTCTCTACAACGTGTGGAGAATCGAGGCCTGTTTACGGAGGTGTGTACACGATTGGAGGATACGACGAGGGATACTTTTACCCAACATGAGTGGCAGCATGATCTTAGGATTGGCCCACATCCGCTTTAGGCGTTATACATACTCTGTTTCTTTGTATTTCGTCTTCTTAATTTTCATTTGTCTGAGAGAACTTGTTTGGCTGTGTGCATCATAGTTATGCAGAGGCCGGGTATAATGCTTAAACCTTTTAAATAATAAAGCGCCCCTTTTTGAAAAAATGATAGGAGCGAGGCGAGGAACGAAGCCCTCGGCGGCGCTGCAAGCTTCACCAAGGGGCTGCAGGGGATGCCAACTTCACCAGCGTGTTGGCTAGCGTGTGGCGGCTCCACCAACTGCAATCTCCTCCGGGGCTTGTCCCTAGCCGGACGCTAGACCGCGGCTCATACGCTAGGATACGGCCTAATCTTTACAAGGTCGCGGGAGGGCAAAGCTGTGAGTGCACCGCCAGTGGCAGGCCAAGCATGGGTGTGTTCCACGGCCAGAGGGGGTACATGGCCTTATTTATTTTTAATATATTTATAGTGGTTTTTCTTTTTTTTAAAAGGACATGTTGGTCAATTTGTAAAAAGGGGGGCCGACATATCATAACAGTCAAGCTAGCTGACTTGATTTTTCTGTGGCGCCAGCCTGACATGTGGGCCATAGCTGTCGTAAACCCCAATAAATTTTAACCAAAGGGTCATTAGTGTTTTGTATAATTGTGAACTAATCTTTTAGTAGGTTTAAAGATGTTTTTTTCAAAAAGTGGTAGTATTCTGGAAGCGTAGCTCGAAATGTGGTCGTTTTATGCTATTTACTCAAAATACCACGAGTTCGAAACGTCAAATTGTTCCACGGTCTAACGGAAAAAGAACTGCCCCCCATGTCTCTCCCGCAAGCGACCCACGTGAACCCTAGATCCACCACCCCAGCCTTCCCGCTCCTCGCCGTCGCAGGTAGGCACTGCCGGGCGAAGCTTGTGCGGCATCAACGGCGGCAAGGCTTCTCGTACCCTCCTGCAGGGTGCGCAAGCGCCGCAGGATGGCTCTGCCTCGGAAGGGCGGCGGGGGCGCAATATTCTTTTTAAGAGGGAGTAATACACACACAACATCCTCTCAAGAGGCCCGCAATGGCGGCCGCAACCAATAGTTCACTTGTATAGGGCAGAAAGTGCAGCCTCATGCCTTCATAAAGAATTTGCAAGACATGCAGATAAGCATGCGTAATTCACAATTAAGTACATTACTTGCAATATTTGTACAGTTGAAATGAAGAGTAAACCTTATTTGTACATATTTAGTATATTTTGATTGACACTTAAAATTTCTATAAATTGTAGTTCTGTGTGATTTGGACGTACTATTCAACCTTCCTTTCCAATATAAATTATAAAGCTTGAATGTACTTCCTTTTTTGGCCAAAAAACAGTACTACTCATGGTCCTTAATTGGAACATGCAAGACCGACTAGTAGTGCGTACACTGTCATTTAAAGACAGACGGACTAGTAGCCGTACAATGATCAACATTTGAAGTCTCGGCTACTTGGTGAGTCCTGAGTCGATACATGCAACCGTACACTGTCGTTCAAAGCACTGTATAAAGGCTGTCATTGCTGAGGGCCTGAGTCCATTCATGCACACGTACGGATGAGCATGCATTGGTATCAAGTGGTAGCGTAGTATGATGTATCAACTTGCATGAACATAAAGATCGGCAGAAGGCACCCTGCCAAATCTTCTGCCCAAAGACAGGCTGTTAGCAGCACTGTTCCACCACAACCTTTCTGCCATGACTCACTATTAGTGGATAAGCGTAATGTTGATCGCCAGGCTGATAATAACGTGAGTAACTTAGGTAGTAACATAGCAATACCTCATGATGAGTATGTTTATGTCACAAATAGTTAATGCGGAAAGAGGTGTTTGTACTAACATAATATGTTCCTGTATTACAACAGTAGGAGGGCTTCCTTTTTAGATGTTATTTTTAGTTTTGCTAGGGTTTGTTTCCTGCTCAGGAAGATGAGATGACGGCGGCTCCCTGAAAATTAAAAAAAAAATGTTTTTCCATTTCAACCCCCGCCCCGGAGGTGCGTCTAGCATCACCGGTGCATGTGTAGAGATGTGTCTCCGGTGGACCTGTCTTTGATGGATTTTCTCGGATCTGTTCATCGTTCGTCTATGTTCGTGTGTATTCAGGTTGGATCCTTCCGATCTATACTACTCTTCATCGCCGGTGGTTGCTGTGCTGATGCGTTGGTCCTTGGGGCCTTTGCACGACGACTTCCCTATTTTCTACTACAACTAGTTTTGCCCGGCTCCGGCAAGGGAGGGGAGATGACAGCCATTGAGTCTCTACTCCTGATGTCTCAGTTGGTAGAATAGCCTTCACTTTTTTTTTTTCATCCCATCATTTTCGTCCATTTTTCTCTACAGCCCCATAACTTGTGACAAAAAACTGATTGCGGGATCGAAACTTGCTGCAATTTACTGCTAGGAAATCTTATAACTGGGCAGCACAATAAGAGAGAGGAGAGGTGCTAATTCACTTCTAATGAATGTGCTTTGGGATCCCTTGCTTGATTATACATTGGGTATAATAGGGCTCTACAGTTCTCATCTGGTATACTACCTCCGTCCTGGTTTATAGGTCCTCTTTGTAGTTTGTGCCAAATTTTGACTAAAAATTTAACTAACAAAATGTTAATTCATGTCAAGAAAAATTATCTCATTGGATTCGTATTTGAATGTAGTTTTCAAAAATATAATGTTTGGTGACATGCGTGAACATTTTGTTAGTTTAATCTATGGTCAAAATTTAACACGAAATACAATGGAGACCAATAAACCCGGACGGAGGTAGTACATTTTTGGAGACTTTCGATTTCCTACCTAGGTGCATGATGTCTATATGAATATTTTTTTGGAAAGTCTTAACCGTCAAGCAGTATCTCAGCGCCTTCGATGTAGAGTTGATTATACTGTCTATTCTACTGCAAAGTAGGGAAAGATGTACTGTGGATATCCATATCCTTAGGTGTTAATGTACTGCTAGGCCATATAGTATATGATTGAGTTCTTTCACCTCCTGGGAGTAATTCAATTCAATAGTTAGGCATTTGCTTTCTGCATATAATTGACTAACAACAAGTAAGAGAACTGTTAGGTGCATCCATACTCCTGCTTGATCTATGTCCGAGCTCGCTCCTTTGCATAGCTAAATCTGTTGGTGACTTACCGGACCGAATGGAATCGCTAAAGTTGATGTTCCATGGAATTACTAACCACCTCTAAAAGGTTTAATGTTTGATCTCTTTGTTATTGATCTAAGAGAGAAATGGGTTCTGCAGCTCTGATGTGATAGTATTTGTAACAAACACTGACAAAATCAATACCTTGACAGGCAATTACTTTGATGCTTGGAAGAAAATGTGGAGTCGTTAGTGCCTCTCTTTAAAATGTACATGTTGTAATATAGCAAGGTCACCTCCTCCACAAGGTCACCTCCACCCAGGTAAGCTCCCTATCCCCACTCTGCCTCTTCTTATCTTCGCCAGGAACGCGGCGACCCGGATGACCCGTCGTTGGCCAGCGGCAGAGGTGTTCGAGGAGTTCGTCTGGGGACTGCGCATGGAGCACGACAACGTCTCCACTCTGTCGTTGCTCAACAACGATCTCGAGATGACCGACTGGGGGTTTCCCGCTTTCCATCGAGGCCTTCCGCCACTGAGTCCACAGCGCCGCCTGCTTTGGCCTGATCGGGAGTTCGGGATAGAAGACGTCCACCCACCCATAAGTTTCTTTTCCTTCTCCTCTCTTCACTTTTTGTAATTTTCCGAATCATCTATTTCATCATCACCAAGATACAGCTATATAGGAGAGCTTGCGAATGGGGAATTGGACATATGAGGAGGAAGCAGGGGGTGAGATAGAGTTGAGAGGGAGAGAAAGTTCAGAGAGTTCAGAGAACGAGGGGTGGAGGTTCCCTGGACCCACTAGCCTGCTCACACATCTCTCTCGCATGGATATTTTGAGCCAGGCGACTTATTCCCGCTGACACAGGCGTAGGTGTGACAATTTTGTACAGGGCCGGTCCTATGTTTCGGGAGGCCCTAGGCGAACTCGAGGACATGGGCCCCCTATGTTCTAAGACCACATATATGTATACGTGTGCGAGATACATAAACATATTAAGAATAAACTTTCAACCACACGTCTTTAGTATGAGATTTGACTATAATAAATTTTGGATAATGTCATCTTACGACACAAATACTAAAAATATACGAAAATGGAACTAACATGACATGATTACCTTAAATAAGAACCAAATTCGGTTGACTCCATCGACAACAATAATACTTCGGTGCTTCAGAAAAAGTTTCTTCGGGCGTTTCTTGATGTGCACAATCAAGATCAACGTTGTCCAATATATCCTTCTCAATGCAGCACATAGCCAAGTCATTCAATTTGTCTTTCAACATAGTTGACCTCAAATAATTTTCCAATAGTTTCAGTTTAGAAAACTTCTTTCAGCTGAGGCTATAGACACATGCACTGTTAGGAGGATCCGATAGGCAAGAAAGACATTTGGATAGTAATCTACATCCATAACAAATTGAAGAATCTCAAGCGCTTTCATCAAACCATCTGGCAAAGTTACCTGCAACACTTTCTACTCAGAGACAAAATCATCAAGATCAACATCAGATGAGTTATCATCAGAAAAAGCTTTTGCAAAAGTAGTGCAACATTCCCGTAGATTACTATCATCCAAGGACTTCAGATTTTTTGAATTGAATAAAGACCGAAATACCTTTTCAAATTTCTTCAACTGCTCAAAGAGACTAGTCAATGAAAGAATTGCAGTGTCAATGATGACTAGAAAATTATGAAGGAAAGAGGATACATAAATTTACATATTTAAACATCGGATTATTGAAACCCTAGACGTGTAGATGGAATAACAGAAAATTGGGATGGATCATGGATGGATGAATAGTTGAATATGTACTAAAGAATATAAAAAACTACTGAAGTATGGCTTTGGGGGGGAATCGGGGATGGATCAGATCATCAGGAACATGTACATGGATGGATTCATGGATACGTACCATTTAGTATACGTATTGCCGCCTTGCCGGATGGCCGCACGGCACGCGCAGCGACGACGTCTAGGGCGGCCAAGAAGCCGAGCGACAGGTCGACGGTTGACGAGAGGACGAAGTCGCGAAGACGAACTGACGAGCGCACGAAGGCACGCGACGAGATCTTTGATTTGTTTTCAGAGAAGCAAACCAAGCGGCCGTGGCGCCGTGCCTTGCGTCTGGCTGGCGTGACGCTTCGCCATCGCTAGCTAGCTATCTGCAGGGCCGGCCCACCTCGTTTCTTTTCTCATGTATAATTTTTTTCATACCTATTTCTTGCTGGGCCATAATAATATATATCCTACATCATGGGCCCCCTCCCGGCCTGGGCCCTGGGCCGTCGCCCCTCCCGCCATACCCCAGGGCCGGCCCTGATTTTGTACGGTTCTCTTCTATCGGTCTGATTCCTAATGGAGAATTCGAGTAAAAAAATCCAGCTTGATTTCTTAATTATGATCTGCACTAATAGTACAGATGCATATTTTCTCAAATTTATACGGTTCTCTTCTTGGTCTGATTCCTAATAAAAAACCTTGTGCAGGATCTTGATTTATTGGTTATGACATGCACTATTATTTTTGGTCAGATACTTCCAGCAACTTCTAATGGAGATGGGATAATAGTTCTAGGACAAATAAGAGGTATGAGCATGGACTTATAATACTTCTCTATAGGTTTGACAATTTTTTTGTAGTTACTAAAAAAAGGAAAGTAAATATGTCATTGCTGAGACGTAGTCCACGAGAAATTATGCTTATCAGTTCCGTAAACATTGAGAGAGTTTTGCTTGATCTGTAACTGAAATCTGGTAGTCTTGTTTTACGCCATTCTGTATGTGGAATAGTCTTCTTCTTGTGATGGATAGGCGTAGGGGCAGCAACCAGAGGAGAGCGGGGCGGGGTGTGGTACTTGTTGATCCAATGGGACGGCTTTCTAGAGGAGGAGGCCACTTGGGAGCAGCGCGACGAGTTCAGCCAACACTACCCAGACTTCCATTTTGAGGACGAGCTGTTTGCACAGGCGGGGAGAGATGTTATGATCGGGGTAACTGATACGTTCATTTTGCATCATGCTTTTATATCAATATTTACTGCATTATGGGCTGTTATTACACATTATCAATACTTATGGCTATTCTCTCTTATTTTATAAGGTTTACCATCAAGAGGGGGAATACCGGCAGTTGGAATTCTGGCTGGAAAAAGAGCAAACATTGGAAACCTATTCTGCACTGCTCCAAAAGACCTGAAACTCCACGAAACCTATTTTTGGAATTAATAAGAATTATTAAGCGGAAGAAACACCTCAGGGGGCCCACACCCTGGCCATGAGGGTGGGGGCCGCCCACCCCTACTAGGCGTGCCCCCCTGTCTCTTGGGCCCCCTGGTGGCCCTCCGGTGTCCATCTTCTGCTATATGAAGGCTTTTACCCTGAAAAAAATCATGGGCAAGCTTATGGGACGAAACTCCGCCGCCACGAGGCGGAACCTTGGCGGAACCAATCTAGAGCTCTGGCAGAGCTGTTCGGACGGGGACACTTCCCTCGGGGAGGGGGAAATCATCACCATCGTCATCACCAATGATCCTCTCATCGGGACGGGGTCAATCTCCATCAACATCTTCACCAGCACCATCTCCTCTCAAACCCTAGTTCATCTCTTGTATCCAATCTTGTATCCAAACCCACAAATTGGTACCTGTGGGTTGCTAGTAGTGTTGATTACTCCTTGTAGTTGATGCTTATTAGTTTACTTAGTGTAAGATCATATGTTCAGATCCTTAATGCATATTATTACACCTCTGATTATGAACATGAATATGCTTTGTGAGTAGTTACGTTTGTTCCTGAGGACATGGGTGAGGTCTTGCTATTAGTAGTCATGTGAATTTGGTATTCGTTCGATATTTTGACGAGATGTATGTTGTCTTTCCTCTAGTGTTGTTATGTGAACGTCGATTACATGACACTTCATCATTATTTGGGCCTATAGGAAGGCATTGGGAAGTAATAAGTAGATGATGGGTTGCTAGAGTGACAGAATCTTAAACCCTAGTTTATGCGTTGCTTCGTAAGGGGCTGATTTGGATCCATATGTTTAATGTTGTGGTTAGTTTTACCTTAATACTTCTTTTGTAGTTGTGGATGCTTGCAATAGGGGTTAATCATAAGTGGGATGCTTGTCCAAGTAAGGGCAGTACCCAAGCACCGGTCCACCACATATCAAATTATGAAAGTACCGAACGCTAATCATATCAGTGTGATGAAACTAGCTTGACGATAATTCCCATGTGTCCTCGGGAGCGCTTTTCTCATTATAAAAAATTGTCCAGGCTTGTCCTTTGCTACAAAAAGGATTGGGCCACCTTGCTGCACCTTATTTACTTTCATTGCTTATTATTCGTTACAATTTATCTTATCACAAAACTATCTGTCACCTACAATTTCAGTGCTTGCAGAGAAAACCTTACTGAAAACCGCTTATCATTTTCTTCTGCTCCTTGTTGGGTTCGACAATCTTACTTATCGAAAGAACTATGATAGATCCCCTACACTTGTGGGTCATCAGTAACTTATACCTGTAGGAGCTCCACTGGGCGCAGTTAGGGGCTTAGCCCAAAAGCTATCTTATTTTTTTGCATCGTGATTATATAAATAGCTATAAAGACTCTTTTGGAAATCAAGCAATAAGACAATTCTATTGCTCGGCTCCCCGAGGAGTCGGAAATCCTAAGCCCTAGCCGCCTCCTGTCATCACCACCACCTCCTCCACCGTGCAGGATGGCGCCCAGCCGCCGGCCGCCACGCCCACGACCTCACCCTCCTCCCTCCTTCCCATACAACCTCCGGCTAGACCCGGTGGAACCCTAGTTTCTACCACCGTCTCTCTTGTGGAACAAGATGAGGTTTTTCTCTTGCTACATTTTTTTGTCTCCAATTTGTTTGTGCGTTATTTAACGTTTCACTCTACATAGCATTTTAAAAATGGTTAAGAGGTAAGAATAACACTATATTCGAAATCTACACATTTTTCAAATAAAATATCATATATAACAGTCTAAATTGGGGTTATGGTTTAAAAGATGTGGATATTTCAAAAAAGAATTGTTGTACGTACACTACGGGGTAATTAGTATAGAAGACATGGTGTTTTCTGTAAAAATGCAAAAAAGATTCAATTTATCACTTAAAAGTGATTCGCGGGCTGATTACCTGAAAGTGTAGGGGCTCTTATGTAAAAACACAAAAAAGATTCAATTTGTACGTAGACTACTAAGCATCGATCACACCATTTGTTCTTGTATGCAATATATATGTATGTAATACTTTGTTAAAGCTCCTTTCGGGGCCACAACTCAGTCACTCAAAGGTGTTCATAGGGGTAAGGTGTGCATGCATGCATTTATAGGGGTGACTATATGAGCATCTACGTTTGTATCATGTTAAAAAAATCTCGGACATCAATAAATTTATGGCCAATATAATTTAATCTATGTAGATGAATGTAATGCATTGTTTGCCTCTTGTTTTAAATATATAATGATAGATAGATAGATTAACATCACAGTAAAGATGGTTGTGTGCATCACTTGGTATGGAGGCCGGACGTTATCCTACTTTTCGTAAAAGAAAAAGAGATTAAC
This sequence comes from Triticum dicoccoides, assembly GCF_002162155.2. NCBI lineage: Eukaryota > Viridiplantae > Streptophyta > Magnoliopsida > Poales > Poaceae > Triticum > Triticum dicoccoides. Next base: position 83,683,945 of record NC_041391.1, read on the forward strand.
ATCATAATTTCGAACTATTCATTAAAAAACATTTTATAGTAGTCTGGCTAACTTTTCTCTTGTATTTGGTCATTGCACCATTGACGCAATGGATCATCTAGCAAGATCGGTGTCCGAGGATGTTCCACCATAGGGAAGACAGAGATTGGCACTTCTCCCTGCGCATGCGTTCTTGTTTGTACAGCTCCAACGCCTCCTCCATGACCTCCTTTCGTGATAACATCCGTGATCTTGTATCAAACGAAGGATGAGTACAAATGTAGTCCATTAATTTCGTGTCTCCAATGATCTCTCCAATCTTCTTGCGGAACTGAGGGGCTACGCGTGGATCGAAACCAGCGGCGGCCATTATCATCAATCCGATGTGATCCGCCTCCAATTCGGCCCTACAATGTATATACAGGTAAAACAGACAAGAGATAAGATATACAGCCTCGACAATAAAATATCCTTGCATACATTGAGCAGCTAGTATTTGGCAAACCAGCATGTTTCAATTTCCAAACAAAATGTTGTTTTCTAAGAGAGAATGCAATTACTAATTTCAAGAACAATGTAATTAATTATTAAATCAATGTACCTAAAATGTGAAAGGTGAATTAACATACCTTCGTGAGAAGGGCATTAGTTTGTAGAACGGAATTAAACTCAACAACTCCATGCTATGCCTTGCAACAACATGTGCGGCCTACAAAAATAAGGCGTCAATGACTGTCCCACTTGAAAATAACCAAAACCTCCACATCCTGTGCAAATTTAAATGCACCGATCCTCAAATAAGGAAAACCTACCTCATGCGCAATAACGGTGGCAAGCTCAGCATCGGTCTTCAAATGCTCGAGGTATCCAGTGTAGATTACAATCTTCCCGCCCAACGTGCTGAACGCGTTTATTTTTTCATCCTTGACAACGATCACCTCCCAGTTAAGGTCATTGAGATGCTCCGTCTGTGGCCGCAGCACAACCTTCCCCTGTTTAACATCATCGTCGTGGATGGTGTTGTTGGGGAAGAGGCGGCGGACTCCATGGATGATATCAGAGGCGATGCGGCGGACGCGGACAGTCCTCGGGTCAGACGGGCCAAGGATGTCTTTGCCGTACTTCTTCTTGCGATCGTTGAAGATTTCGTCGCCAAACTCGCGTTCCTCCGATGAGGTCAGGAGGACACGATGGGCCCGATTGGTGTAGGGAACGGTCTCTTCTTTGCTTATCGCGGTGTAAAGAATGAACTTGGCTGCGTAGGGGGCGACAACCACCGCGGCGGCCACCTTCCACGGGTTTTGGTACCACCACGGTCGGCTCCGTGACACGAATCTCGGCAGTGACGGCGCGTGACCCATATGGGAGGCTGCGGCCGGCTTGGCTTGGCGGAGAAAGAGCCGTCGGATTGAGCCCATGACAATGGAATGCGATCGAGGTCCTGGCAGTGGCTGGGCGGGGTTGAAGTGGCGTCGGACGATCTGGAGCCTGGAGAAAACTAAGCGCGCGTTTCTCAGGCAGTTCATGCTGGCGGTTTCTTGCACATGCAGCGGAGGCGTTTGATTGATGAAGGGATACGCCGGGGGCTCAATTTAAGGGCTTCATGAGAGTAGTACGAAGTAGACTCGGGTTCAATATCATAAGACGACGTGCGTGTATCCGAGACGTACTGCGTGGCGTTGGCTCGAGTTTAAGACGTACTGCGTGGCTCCTGCTTCGTGCACGTCCCTGTTATCCATCGGGTGCTCCTTTTAAAGCCACGAGACTATGTGGCAAATATGGAAAAAGGCTTATGATCAACCGGCTCATCCGTTCGTTCGATCGCGAGCTCACATGCAGACTTAGGTGGACTGCATGGCGCCGCGCAAATCTTATTGTAAGAAAAAGTTGGAAAATCGACATTCTAATACCCCATATATACATTAGAACAGCAACCGCCGCCGATGAACATAAGAGTAGGTCGAAAGGATCCAACCTGTAAACATACAAACATGGACATATGATGACAAGATCCACGTGGATCCACCAAATAAGACAAACACCGGCCGAATCCCGCAAGATCTGCTGGAGACAAACCTCCACATGTCATCTGATAATGCTAGAAACATCACCAAGACAGGGACAAGGCGAGAAGAACCTTATTCCATCTTCAGAGAGCTATCGTCCCTTCACCTCTCCGAGTAGGACAAAAACCGTAACAAAACATAAGAGTATGAAAAAAACGAAGGAGGCACGAGAAACCATAGCTGAAATCCAAGACTATATAAAGATAAAAAAACCAAAAAAAAAGATAGGCATACACATCTCCCATGCAGTTTTTTCATGGTAATATGTGTCTCGTTAATAAAATAAAGATTTAGTTACAAGCCACGCAAACACTGACATTACAGGACTGAAAAAGATAGCATAATCCTACGCAAAAACAAGCGCATGTCCCTCTAAACCAAGGAAAATGATACGATCACCTCTTCACCCGAGCTCGACGCGTCTCCATCACTGACCTGCAGCTTTAGGGACCTCCAAAGTCGTGTACGTGAATCAAGAACATTGTCATCTAAAGAATCATACCTAGGCAACGTCTCCGCGGACATGCCATCGAACTCCAGAACTTACACCCCCGCACGACTACGACATCGGGGGAGGAAACCAGAAATGTCAGCTCCCCACCACGAACCCATCATAGGATGCACCTTCTTCCAACTGTCACCTGCGTAGACAACTATTTGTACGTACTCCCGGATGACAAAACCTCCCCGCTCCTTCGTGACATCAGCGACAACGCCGCAGGAATGGGGTCAGAGAAGACGGAGAGACACACCTGTAGGGGTCGCCGCCGCCGCCTCGCCAATACCATCCATAAAAACTAACCCCGCCGTTCTGAAGGATCGGCAAACACACGATGCAATGAAGTCCAAGAAGCGGCCATGAAGGACATCGTCGATGTGGGAGTGGAGCTGAGGCCGATTTATTCGGCCGGGCGCCACTTCAACCAACCGAACGGTGCACCACGGCCTACAAAACCAATCCCTGACTACCGAGCGGAAGAATGGGGTCACCCCTTCCTCCTGCCGCCGGAGAAGCAGTCGGAGGGAGAGGGGATCAGCCCTGGCCGGTGCAGATCGGAGGTTGAGGATCGCTTCCTTAGCCGCCTTCACGTGGCGGCGGCTAGGTTAGAGAAAACGAGCGAGACCTTGATTCCTTCGCTCTTTGTGTTATTTAGAATTCCAATGCGTTTTCGTGGTCACGATCAAGTATACCATTTTCTATGCGTACGTTGGAATGCCATTTTCTATTAATTAAAAAAAATGGCATGTCTAGAAAGGAAGGTACATTCAAGGAGGCCAAAAGGAAATAGCCCAGCGAGCGCACCAGGCCAGATGAAACGATCTTTTTGAGAGTCTGTCGCTCCCCCTTCGCGCCTCTGTCGTTCCATTGCGATCGAAGCTCCTGGGTCGTGGCCGCATCTATCCATCCATCCTTCTTTATCGTTGCCCAACTCCGGCGATGCTCCGGCGGCTTGACGGCCGGCCCGGACCACAAGCATTGGTACGTTCTCCTCTTTATCCATCCATCCTTCTTTAACCTTGACCGGGAGCATTATTCGTGGACAGTAGGGTTCGGTTCCCTATATGTTTTATGTTGACTGTTTGTCTCCTCTCCGTTCCAGATTGAGGATCCCATTTGGTTTATTGGTTTGCATGTGATCCTCTCCGATCCCGCCTCTGCCAAGATGATGCCCACATCTGATCCATAGGGTATGATCTCTGTACCAGTGTTCTGATTCGGATTGCAAATCCAATTATTATTTTTTCTGATTGCTCTTCCTGTTGTGCTTGACTTGACAGTCAAGATCCGATGGTTATCTGATGCATTCCTAACACCCGATCTACTGATCTATACATCTAGTGATGCCATACTGTTTAAATTAATAACCCGTTACATCTTAGCCCCCCTCCTCAAAATTTTTGTCTTAAATTTGTCTAGATATGGATGTATCTAATACTAAAATGTGACTTGATACATCCGTATTTAGACAAATCTAAGACAAGATTTTTGGGACGGAGGGAGTACAATTCTCTCCTATGCCATGACTTATCAGCAGACTAGTGAACATAGTGAAGTTGGGATTTAGTCTAGTGACACAATTTAGCGATGTTCGCGATTTAGTCTAGTGACACAACTTGGCGAACTTGGCGATTTAGTCTATTGACCCAACTTGGCGAAATTGACAATTTAGTCTAGTGGCACAACTTCGCGAAATTGGTCATTTAGTCTAGTGACACAGCTTAGGATAATTGGCAATTTAGTCTGTGTAGGCACAATGTTTGACGCGCCGATAACAATGTTATTCCGACGATTATCATTGTTAGTGTCATCCACGATAATAACAATGTTCGAGGGAAGGAGTAACAATGTTTGCGCCCGCTTCAGTTTATCATAATTATCTTTTGTGATTGTGAGCCCCAATTGCAAATTACGTACATGTCATAGCTATCGGTCCCTATGTCATCACTATTTATATCTTATCAAACTTGTCTTTTATTTTATTTTTTACCATGCATGCCTCCTTTTACTTTCTTTCATGCTTGACCTCTCTTTTTTGTCATGCATGTCCTTGTTTATTGGGGTCTCTAGCAAAAAAAATTTAATTTCATCTTGATTTTGCTGAGGTGTTCATCCCCAATCAGAATCAGTGCAGGTATGAAAAAAGACGGATAACGAATTGTTGATTAACATTGCAGCCTAGATAGTATTTTTTTCCAAACTATTAACAGGTAAAATAACATCATATTCAGATTCTACACATTTTTCTAATCAAATTTCGTATATAACATGTTAAATTTGGAGTTACGGTTTAGAAGATACGAGTATTTAAAAAAATAATTGTTATCGGCGCGTCAGACATTGTTACTCCTCAGCGGAATAATGTTGTTAGGGCGGACGCAAACATTGTTACTCCTTAATACGGTCACTGCCAGATCGTATAGCCCCGTATTTAATCTATTTGACCGCTCAAATAATCCACATGGCACCTTGTCAGCTCGTTTTTCTCTGTCTATGCGGGTCCCACTTGTCAGTGGGTGGCAAAAAGTAAAAAGCAAAAAGCAGAGGGAAAATAAAATTCTGTACCGCTGCAGGTTCGAACCACAAACATTGCACTTACGTGGCAGTACTCAAACCAGCTGCACCTCTCTCGCCTTGGGTTCGATCGAAGGAAGTAAACCTTTTTTATCGTCCAGGCATTCATATGACAGCCATTAGGAGTTTTCCTTTTACGTGGGAGCCATTACACTCTACGGCCGGTCGAGGTGGCCGCTGGCACCGTTCCATACCCGGCCGACTGATGCTCGTCGGGCGCAAGGCGATGATACGTGTGGACGGTGCCGGCGGTGGCGTCGGGCGAGGTGCCGGCTGTCTTGGAGGTGTAGGTGTAGCGGACAAGGACGCCATGCACGGGGACACGGGCGTGCATGCAGCAGCCGGTCAAGTCGGCCAGGTACGGCGAACGATGACGCGCAGGTAAACGCAACAGCCGGCCAAGCTGCAACTGACGATGTTGGATGTGCACACAGACGCGGAGATGGATGCGCACGCACACGTTGTGGACGCGAACTAACATCCAACATAATTATCTTTTGTGATTGTGAGCCCCATTGCAAATTACGTACATGTCATAGGTATCGGTCACTATTTCATCACTATTTATTTCTTATCAAACTTGCCTCTTATTTTATTTTTTATCATGCATGCTTCCTTTTTACTTTCTTTCATGCTTGACCTCTCTTTTTTGTCTTGCATGTCCTTGTTTATTGGGTGTCTCTAGCTAATTTATTTTCAATTTCATCTTGATTTTGCTGAGGTGTTCATCCCCAACCAGAATCAGTGCCGGTATGAAAAAAGACGGATAATGCATTGTTGATTAACGTTGCAGCCTAGATAGTATTTTTTTCCGAACTATTAACAGGTAAAATAACATCATATTTAGATTCTACACATTTTTATAATCAAATTCCGTATATAACATGTTAAATTTGGAGTTACGGTTTAGAAGATATGATTATTTAAAAAAACATTTGTTATCGGCACGTCAAACATTGTTACTCCTTCCCTCAGAATATTATAGTGACCCAAGCTACCTGATTCCAAATTGGTAGGAGCTAGGACCCTACCGGCTCTAGGGCGTAGGTTGTAGGGGAAGGAGGGGGCTGGACGTGGCGAAGCTCGCGGTTGCCGCCGGAAGGCGCCGTAGTGCATGAGAGGGAGAGGCGGCAGCGGCGCAAGAGGCGGCTAGGGTTAGGCCTCCCGGCTTCCTAAGGAAAGCCGAGCAAATAATGATTGCTTCTTGCTTGATTAGATTGATACATCTCATCTCCTTATATAGAGAGGTTTACTTGACTCCTAAGCAAACGATCCTATAACGATAAAATAATTGGGCTAAGCCCCTAATAGCAATAAGATAACTTGGGACACAACCCACTGGGCTAAGCCCTTAATATGCCGGTCATAACACCAATGCACTTTATTTAGATGTAAACAGATAAAATCGGATCGTTTTGCTTAGAGAAAAAGGAAAAACAACTGAAACTCTCTACAACTTCAGGTTTACTGAAGCATGTACCAATATTGTTGTCTGCACGTGTACAGTTTTGATAATGGAAAAACAATTACAATGCTCAATTTATGAATCTCTCTACAACTTAATGTAGTGCATCATTGCAAAACGCCATGTTTATGCATTTATTTCATAAAATTGGAAATCAGCATACCTCTGAGAAACATTTAACATCTATAACGATACATACAAATTTATTATGCCTTGTACGAGCTTGTTTATTCAAAGCTATTCTGAATTTCCCGAGTAGAGGCTTCTCTTTCTGCTCCATGCTCGCCTATAAACTTGAGGTATGCATCTCTAATTGCATGCATCTCCGCCGCTGCATCCCTTGTCATTGCTTGGTGCATCCCTTGTCATTGCTTGGTCTCGAGGCTGTGCCTTGCAGCAGGCTATGCCAAGCCTGAAAACTAAAACCAATAACTCCTGCATTCTAATACTTGTAGTGTAATCATCTTGTCCGCTATGCAACCACATTGTTGGGTCAGCTATCTCGAGGGTTCTATTTGGAAGAGCATCCTCTGCAAACTTATGCAGATCCAATGAATCTCTGAACATGCCCTCTGTTGGGCTCCTTCCGGTAAACGTCTCAAGTAGCAATATGCCAAGACTATAAATAATGCCAGCTGTTGAGACCGAAGAGCCTTCTTCGTACTCTGCAATTATGCAAAGCTCTGTGGTTAGCACGCCATATTCAAGTGAAATAATAAAAAACAAAGTTAGAAGTGTTTCAGTCACCTGGAGCAACATAGCCTATGGAACCTTTAATTCCAGTTGAGCTATATGAAGTTTGTACCCTTTCGCTTGTATTTTCTTGAAGGATCCTTGATATGCCAAAGTCTCCAACTCGTGCACTCATGTCTTCAGCAAGAAGAATGTTGCTTGGCTTAAGATCTTAATGGATCACCAGTGGCTGACAGTAGTTGTGCAGATATTCTACTGCGTCCACAATATCGACAGCAATATGAAGCCTCTAGGCAAGGCTGAGCGTGTTGTCAATAGTGGGCTCCTGACATCTTGGATGAAGCCAACTATCCAAGTTACCATTGGGCATGAACTCAAAAACCAATGCCTTGAACTCTTGACCTTGGTGGTTGATGCTCGAGCAAGATGTAATGATCTTGATGAGACAATGGTGTCGTATCCTTATCATGGCCTCACATTCAGCCTCAAAACTCTTGTAGTACATAGATAGACCAAGATTAAATACCTTGACAGCCAATGTTGTTTCTTCACTGTCCAAATCACACTTATAAACTGCACCATAACTTCCTCTCCCAAGTAAGTTGGCTTCCGAAAACTCATTAGTTCCTATCAGTAATGCATGATAGGGGATTCTTCTGTAATGGTCATCAGCAATTGAATTTTGTGGTAATGTCTTCTGGCTTGGTTTGATCTTCTTGCAAAGTATCCAAACAAGAAGAATAAATGAAAGTGACAACAAGATTGCTCCAGCTGCCGCTAGAGAAATTACAAGATACTTAGGCATATTTTCTTTGTTCTTGCTTAAGGTGCTTGCCGATCATGGAGCCAAGTGAAGTTGAACTATACCACCACACAGATTTACATTCCCAACAACAGCTAAGTATGTGATGTTTCTGAAAACACCTTCATCTGGCACCTCGCCTTGCAAATTATTGAAGGATACATCCAATATGGTCAATGATGTCAAATTCTGTAGAGCTAACGGGATTGACCCTGTCAGGTTATTATGTGCTAGGTCCAACTCCTGTAGGTTTCCAATATTGGCAAGGGCGTCAGGAATACGACCAGAAAACTTATTCATGGCTAGGTACAACCCACTGAGACCCTTTATATTTGTTAGTGACGGAAGTATGCTTCCTTTCAAAGAATTTTTGTGTAATTCTAGCCATTCCAACACTATGCAATTCTGAATACTATCATATCTTGCCAGATAACCAATTTTCTGATAGACTCAATCGATTAAGATTTGCCAAACTACCAACTTCATTAGGTAGGTGTCCAGAAAGTGAATTGTATGATAAGTCCAAATAATAAGAAAGACTAGATAATTTGAAGATCTCTTTGGGTATTGAGCCATTAAGATGGTAATTCTTCGACAAATCAAGTGCAAAAAGATTTTTCAACTCCCCCAGGCTTGCCGGAATAAGCCCCTCCAAGTTGCTACCATATGCAGCAAGAGCAATCAACCGCGAAAGGTTTCCTAGCGATGGAGGTATGAGGCCAGACAAGCCATTGTTGTACAAGCCTAGCCAATTCAATTTATCTAGCTTGCCCATGCTGTCCGGAAACTCTCCGTGCATGGAAGTATCTGCGATCACAAGTACTTCTAGCCCAACCAGGTTACCGATGTCCGCAGGAATACTTCCGGAGATCCTATTCTCCTGTAAGCATAACTGCTGGAGAGTCATTGATAGGTTCACAATTGAACTCGGTAGTTGTCCTTCAAAAGAGTTGTTACCCAGTACCAATCCCTGTAGTTGGCTGCAATTTGCCAAAGAAGTGATGAATTCCCACCCCTCGTTGTCATTCGCTTCAAGCTTATTGTCACCCAAGTTCAGATTTTGTAGAGCTCCTAGCGTCCCTAATGTGGGAGGCACGTAACTAGACAATCTATTTTGCATGAGGTCTCTTTTCTCCGGTGGCCTCTGGTTTGGGATAGCACTTGGACTCGTCCTCCTCTGGCGCTCCCGCGGGCGGCAGGGGAGGAACCCTAGCCGCCGGCCGCCTCTCCACCTCTCTTCTCCTCCTCCTCCTCCCGCCGCCGCCAGAGGGCGCGCCCGGGCGAAGCCCGGCCGGCGCCGGCGGCGGCGGGGCGTCTTCATCGCCTCGTTCGGGAGGGCTGGCGCGGGCCGGCCGACCTGGATCTGGTCACGGCGTTCTCGCGGGGCGCCGCGGCGCGGCCCCTCATCGGCGCAGGTTGGAGCGCGGGTGTGCGGGTGGTGTGATGGGTTGCTCCTCGGTGGTGCTCGGCTGGTGTGGTGACGGCGGCGGCTCGATCCAGATCTGGTTGGGGCGGGCTGCGGGCGGTGCGGGCTGCGGGCGGCTTCCTCCGCCGTGGCCGGCTGGCGGAGGGGTCGGCGCAGCAGTGGTGGCCTCGGCCTCGGCCTTCCCCTCCTCTTCTTCATCCGGGGGGGAGGAGGTGGGATGGGCCGGGGGTCGGGGATGGCTGCCGGCGCCCCAGCCGAAGCTGACCTCGCGGCGGCAACGCTTTGGGGTTGGCCAACGAATTGTGGTTCCGGTGGTGCGTGCCCGGCGGTTTGCGACCCGTGCACGAGGGATGGAGGTCTTCGATCAAATCCGGGTGAAAACCTGCCATTGGCGATTGCCAAGGCCGGCGATGGCGACGCTGTCTGCGTCGTTCCCTTCCTGAAGGCATCGTCGTGGAGAAGTTCAAGGCCACTCTCTGCTACCTCCGGGGGAAACCCTAGATCAATAGATCGGATGACGGCGGCTCGCTGGTGTCGTTTCCCCCCTGGGGGCGTCATTCTTGGAGGTGCACACGGGCTCGAGGGACTAGAGGACGGTGACTTTGGTGGAGCGGTGCTTCATCTTACACATTGATGGTGGCGGATCTCGGCGGCGTGGCGCTGTGGAGACTTGGCGTCTGATGCGCGGAGATGGACTCGTGCAGGAGGTGGAAGCTGTCTGGCGTCATGGTGGCGTTGATGGCAGATAGGCCTGGCAAGGTCGGTGCAACAGTACAACTCTGAAGATGGATTGGTGGCAGGCGGCTGCGGCGGCCTCATACCCGGCAGGGGTCTTGGTTGAGAAGCACGCCGGACTGGTGGGTGCCCATACCAGGTAGGCATCCTGGGTGGGACCTCAAGTCTTTAGATGTTTAGGTTTGGCTGCGTGGTCTGTTTGGTATTAGGCCCAGACTTTCAGCGCCCCTACATCAACTGGATAGGGATAGCGACAGTTGTTGCTTGTTTTGGTGGCTTTAGACTTATTGTTGTATGACTCTGTACGGTCTTGTGTCAATAATTAATAAAATGGCCGTATGCATCGCCCAGATGCAGAGGCCGGGGGTCGTCCTCCTTTTCTAAAAATAAAGTACTATAAGGGAAGATATATTGGATATGCCGAAGTCTGAAATCTTGGGTACAAAGTCATCATCCAAGAGTATATTTGCTGGTTTGACATCACCATGAAGAATTCTAATATTTGCTTTTGATTGCATATAAGCTAGACCATCCGCTGACTGTGCAATGATACTTAAACGTGCATCCAAGTTTAGAGCCTCATTGGTATTGTTGTTGTTGTTGTGAAGAATGTCGTGGAGGCTACCCTGGGATATAAACTCATAGACCAGCATGGGGGCGTCAACTTCGAGGCAACAACCAATGAGCCTAACAATATTCTTGTGGATGACTTGAGATTGGATGATGACTTCATTAGTAAATTGTTCATTCTCTAGCACAGTACCATTAATTGGCTTCTTGATTGCAACTAATTTATTGTCTAGAAGGCCCTTGTAAACTTCACCAAAGCCACCTTTTCCAATTAAGTTGTTATTCTTTAAAATTGGCTTGAGCTCCCCTTTTTGAAAAGTTTAATGACATTTGCCTTCTCTAATATAGGGCCACCATTCTTTGTGAAAAAATCTTTTGTCTTCTTTTTTTCTTTGTGAAGAATAACAAGAAATAGAACCGCCATGATAAGAGTACCACCTATTGCACCTAGATGGACAAGACACAAACTTAGTTTATACAAAAAAATCGCAATTACATATCTACCAGAAAAGGAGTAGCAGAAAAAAAAATCACATTCACGACATTAATAGAAATTAAGCGGTAGAACTGAGTGACTGAAATCCTCTTAAACAACTTTACATGCAGCCCGTATCCACAAAGATATGTAAACACATTTCCTATATCATATGCATGTTAGCACTAGCTAACGTTCCGCGTGGCTAAGGTTTGTTTTCTCTCAGTGAGCCCCCACCGTAGACTCTAGTCTGTCTGGTGATCTCATCACTGCTTCACATCTGATCGCTTTGATCACCCCATTTTGGCTGCTATCCTTCTAATCCAAGGTTGCGCCCCCAGTCATCCGGTCCCAATGTCAACCACATCAGACGTGCGGTCCTCCACCAATATTGGATTGTGGGGGGTTTCTCATGGTGATCTAGTAAATTGTTTTGACTAGTTGGAGCTATATGATGAGGAATTTGATGGTGTAATCTTTGAATAGGATGATCAAATCTCTAGGAGGGGGTCTGCTGGTGGCTAGGGTTCTTACTTAAGAACTTCATTCAAGGGGCACTTTTTTAAAACATGAGGGCAGCGCCGAACCTCGCTCAGACCACGCGTTTCTTGCTGATCGGTGCCAACCACTTCGTGGTAGAAGTCCTCTGTCTGAGTAACTGGGAATGAATCATGGTGCAAGGGCCCTGGCTCTTCCACCATTGGGCTGTGCTACTGCGCCCGTATGATGAATTCATAAAAGCGGAAGCGATAGAGATTGTTCATATTCCCACCTGGTTAAAAATCCACAAACTACCATATGGCTACTACAGGAAGGGTTTGATTGAAAATCTACTAAAGAATGTCGGTGGAGTGCTAGAGGTGAGGACCACTCGAAACACCAGGGCGCTCACATCCAGGTGTGAGTTAAGCACGATTTCCGGAAGCCCTTGGAAAAATTTGAGTATTGTGAAAGCTAAAGTCTGTCATGTTTACGTGATCAGGTACAAAAACCATGTCTTGTTCAGTAATGGTTGTAGCATCATCGAACATGATCATAAAGAGTGTTGTATTGGTGTGTTTGAAAAGACGGATATGAAATATGGTGACTACTTATATGTTGACCCACCTACATGTGTCTGTACCAACTAGAAGGCAAGGTACAACCTAGGCAGTCATGGTGGTAGAGCAAATCATGGCAGAGGCCATGGGTCAGGTGAAGCAGCTGCTAAGGGCATGTTTGATTCTTTTATGGAGGATGCGGACCTAAGGATACTGCCGCTAGCTTTGGAAGACTAGAGAGTAATTGGGGCATTGAATTGGATAGGGTATGTCGGGAGAGATTAGTATGGATGGTCACAGTGGCGTAATGGACAACCTTGATCTAACTGCACCTACAAGAAAGAAATTTGTTACTGACCGATGGCAACTACAACTATTATTTTAAATGTGTTATCCCCCTTAAGATTTGATATGGCAACTACAACTACTTTTTTCGTCCCTAATTTTTTGAGAACTGATCCTTTTATCTGACAACTAAATACATATAACATAGTCAAAAAAATAAAACATATAATTTGCCAACTGAGTAATTTAAAAAACTTGATCACTAGTTTTTATAAAAAGGACATGCTTTATAAAAAAAATATGGAAACTGGATAGAATTAAACTGACAAGAATAACAAAACATCATGACAACTAGATTTTACAATAATTGACAAGTGTTACGAGATAACATGGCAGCTGGCTACAATCAAATAGACAAGTACCACGCGGCAAGTCATTTTTTCAATGAAAAAATGAGTGACAAGTTTTATGAAACAGCATGGAAACTAGCTGGGTAGAATTGATCTCACAAGTGCATTACAACACCATAGCAACTAGTTTTTAAAATGGCTGGCAAACTTTATAAAACAACATAGTAACTGTTAGAATTAAACCAGCAAGTACGGAAAAGTCAATAATTCATGGCCACTATGTTGTAAATAGTGGTTGCTCCTGGGACGCAGAGTTTCTGCTCCCAGGCTCATCTGCACCCCCTCTCAGAAAAAAAATCAAAACAAATGCTAAAAAAATTCAAAAATTTTCAGTTTTTTTAGGTGGTAGATAATTCGATGTTTGAGGTTAGCACCAAAATTCAACTCATTTAGACATCTTATAAGCTCTCGGTAAAAAAGACAAAATCGGAGTCTATAAAAATGTTTATTGTTCACGCACTATTCCGACCTGATTTGTCTTTTTTGCCGAGAGCTGCCAAAATGTCCAAATGAGTTGAAATTTAGAGAGGACCTCATGCATCAAATTATCTACCACCCAAAAAAATAGATTTTTTTTTAATTTTTCTAGTATTTATTTTGATTTTTTTTCTGAGCGGGAGCAGATGAGCCTGGGCACTGAGTTGGATTTCCGTTGCTCCTGCTCTTTTTTCCTTCACTAGTACCAATAGTATATTTAGGCCCTTCCCAGTGCTCCATGATGTGCAGATACTAAGCATCCCACATAGGCAAAAAATTGACGTGACAAAGTAATAAATGAGAAGATAATTCACTCTGGTGACCCCAAGAAGAACCAACACTAAGCATGCAGAGCAGACAAAACCTTAAATGCAAGAAGTTTAACCAATGAATGGGGACTTTAGTTGCTAAACAATTAAATGTAGAAACTTAACAACAAGAAGCTAAAGAACTATACATTAGACCTCTCCCAATGCAAAGGTTCTTCGATGAGGTGCTAAGTGCATTAAATACCTTAGCAACTCAAGTCCCCAATGCATAGGTGCTTAATTTGTTGTTGCTAAGCACACTTTATTTAATGAGTTAGCACCTAAAGTCTTTCATGCATTGGCCAAATTGTTTCATTTAAGTGGTTTGCCTAGGTTATCGCGCTTGGCATTGGTTCTTCCTGGGGTCACCAAAGTACTCTCTCCCCTCCTTAAATGTTGTACCATGTCACTTTTTTTGCTTATGTGGCATGCTTAGCACCTGTCCACGGTGGAGCATTGGGAAGGGCCTTAGGGACTTTAGTTGCTAAGCCATTTAATGCACTTAGCACCTAACCTACTCCCTTCGTCCTCCAATAGATGGACAAATAGAAAATTAAAAACTAATTATGAAGTGTAGTAAAAAAATGCACTGAGATGGTGCAAGTCACCATCTCTCCTTTTTAATTATCCAACCTTCAATTAGCTAAGTGCCTGTAGAAAGTGAGGAGAACATGTGTGGAGAGTATAAGTTTTTTCTACTTTAAAATGCATTGAGAAGATAGAAGTATATTATTTTGACATATTTCAAAAGTAAACATCTAGTACCTCCGTCCTGATTTATTGGTCCCTTCATATTTTGTGTAAAATTTTGATCAGAGATTTAACTCAAAAAATATTAATGCATATCATAGAAAATAATACGATAAGAAACTGTGTGAAAACCGAGGGAGACGAGAACAGTAATCACCCTCCTTTACTGTACTATCTACTAGATCTAGATCTAGCTACTCGATTGATGCGCGGCCAGCTGCCACTGTGAGCCTCTTACTTTCAGAAAGTCTTGCGCTGCTCCTTTTGATTTTTATATGTTATTTTCTTATTTTTGTTTTCTTTCGTGGAAAGCTTTTTTTCATGTGGGACACGTGTATTTATGTTTTTTTGCATGGAAAACACATTTCCTTGCTTTTTGACAAAGGAATCTAGTTTTTTTTGGCGTTGCACAGGTGTTTCTTTTTGATGATTTATATTGTCATATTTATGGAAGCAGGTTCCTCCTTGAAGATTAATATGATTGAAGGCAAATATTTAATTTGGACTGCAGATTGCAGACCAACCGTCTGCCTGGTGCCTAGACCCACAGTGTTATGTGTACTCATTTTCTTGGTACTCCAAAAGCCTTTCCAAAGAGAAAAACAAGAAGAAAAAAACTAAGTGGTTGTTTGGATAGATATTATATACAAAACGCGATCCCTACAAATTAGAAAAATTGTCTAACCGAATAAAATCTTGTTTGGCTGTTCCAACAAATCCATGGATATAGAAAACATGGTTCTCATAATCCCAGAATTTCATGGTTATGGAAAAACGAGAATTAGTGGTTTTTTGGTAAACGCGTTTGGCAAATACTGGATCCTAACTGACTCACGGACGTCCTACTCTTTTCTCTCAGCCTACTCCCTCCTCATCTCATGAGAGAGATCAAAATCCAAACAAGAAACTAGAGAAGCGAGCTTTAACTTTTCTAACTCCAAACATGATTGCTCGTAAACTGACACTGAATATTCACAAAAAAACTAGTCAAACTGATTTTACGAAAACTCATGGCTAATTATCGCTATCCAAACAATGCCTAAGAGTGCAGTGCATTAGTAGCTTACCCATGGTCGCCTTTGCCGCTGGGGTGAATACAGATTTGCATGTTCCTGTTTTGCCATGGCCTTTCATTCCAAATTTGCATGGACAATCATAGCCCCCCAGCCTGTTTTTGCAGATCCCACCACTTGAGCAGGGATACACTTCAGGATGCTTGCATTCATCAATGTCTGAAGAATCAACACTAGGGGGAGTTAGAAGAATTGGTAGGGACAATTTATAATAAGCACGTGTGTATGTATGTATGTATGTATGTACGTACCTTGGCATCCGTTCGGGACGTAAGGGTTGCCATCGTAGTTGTCCCAGCACTTGCAGATATAGCCAGCGGTACGCGAATTTGTTGTATTGGCGCAAGAGCTGTTGCCGCTGACGCAGGCATAGTCGGGAGGCGGTGGAGTCCATTCCGATGGACATGAAGTGTTCCCGGCGTCGAAATCTAGCACGAGGGGAACGCCCCGGGGGAACCTTTTGAGAAGCGTCATGTTGCCGTACATGTCAAGCGTAGAGAAGTTGTACCATGACCTCTCCACGAGCATGCCGTAGGAGCACTACGAGTTGGTTTGGCTCGTGCTTGAGCTGTTGGGTATCTCGTGCTTGAGCTGCAAGCCGAAGTTATTGAAGTGGGTGTTGAGTGGGAGGGTGGCCTCGCAGCAGCCCTGCCCCGTGCACGACCCGTTCCTCGCCGTCTGGATGTGCCTATCATATGCAAGGCAAGAGATTTCCTCCCCCGTACGACCGTATGTCAGTTGAGGCTCGGCTCTATAGCCGACACCCACAAGAATATTACCTGTCAAGGACACGGTGAAGGGCTTCTGGAAGAAGCAAATATAAGAGACTATGACCACGGTCCTGGTGTTATTTGACCTGCATCGGTACGAGACAGGGGCGTATGCTCGTGCCTTGCCCGTGGCAACTGATATGCTCTCAAGCTCCAGCGGCTCTGTTGTGTTGCCAACAAGGAATGTGCGGGAGTGGTTGCACAAGACCTCAAAGCCATGGCGAGAGCAGCCGGGGCCGATGCCGAATGGGAAGGGGATGATCATGTCGCCGCACGTGCGGCGGCAACCAGGTCGCTGCTCTTCAGCCGCGGCGGAAAGGATGAGTACTAGGATTACCGGCGGCAGCAACTGCCACCGGCGCTGGGAATGGTATTGCAAGCTGGGCGTGGCCATGATGGTGCCCTTTCCTCTCTATGTGGTATGGACCAGGGATGATTACTTGTGATGCACACCCTCGCCCTGCCTATTATACATGCCAGTGGCCAACATGCTGTGGAAGCAGCTAGCCTAGCTGTAGCTACTTCGTTTGATAGTGTCAAAAGCAGCGGCACACCATCGCTGCTTATTATTTAATTCTTTTTAGTCAAAAGTCAGAAAGCAAAATAAAAAGGCAGAAAGACGGCTCAAAAGCTGATTCGTAACAGCAAAAAAAAGGCTAAAATAAGATGCCATGAGTGCTGCTCAATAAAGATACATTCCAATGAGGGCTTTAAATCGGAGCAAAGAGACTCGACTTTCACGCTGTTTCATAAAGGATGCCATCGCCCGGCTTGAAATTAATGAAGCCCTTACAACAACCGGTGCAACACAATACCACACACACAACAAAAATAAAATAATGCAAACAAAACAATAACGGAAAGATACAAAGGTGCCCAGGAACAGCAACAAAACCCCAAAAGAGTACAAGCAAATATTGGGTTGGACAATGAAGCACCGCTTGAAGCCATGAAGTGGAACAGTCATCAACCACCCCCTTCGAGTACGACCATGCCCCAGGTTATAATCAAGCCCTACGTGTGGCGTGATCATGCCCTTGAAGCCAATGTAGGCACCACGCAGGGCTGGGCAGCACGCACGAGCACAGAGATCTACATGTGAAAGGCTACTGTGGTAGTATTCATCGAGGATGAGTCAATTTATCTGCAGCTTAGTACTCATCGCCATTACAGTGTACTCCAGAAAGCTGTTGGACAACCCAAGGAGAAGTGTCACAAACAACGGAGGAAATTTTTCATCCAAGGAAAACACTCTACAACATGTTGAAAAGGGTGATACATGTTGTAAACTAACACCTGATCAAGCTCCTACCCCTGCGCTCTTTCAGCCACTAGAAAGGAGTTTTTCATAACCGAAGCAACATAAGGCGCACCATGGATCCGCCGAAGGGGATCTGCTCCTTTCTATTAGATCAGGCTACACCACGTTAAAGATTTTTGACGCTATCCATCAAAAACACCTCCAGAACTCGCCGAATTTACCTGAATCAGCGAGTACCCTCATATTGTGATCCTTGTTATTCTCCATATATAAACACAAGCAAGGTACGGAGTAGCATTTTCACCCTCTTGGATGGTTAAGCCTAGGTATATCATGTGCCCTTTCACTTATGTTCTAGATCTACCAATATTCTGATGTGGCATCCTCTCGACTGCAAATCCTTGTACTCACGCTGTGCCACAGTTAGAACCCGACATAAGCCCATATGTAGTTTGCATGAAAGAAACCGCCCCAGTCCATGGCAACGAGCAACCAAGAGGACTAGCAGACCGGGCAATCAGCCTAGAGTCCTCTACGGGTAGGGGCTATACAGGATGCACAACCCATATGACCCCCTCAAAAGAAACGGGTTGGGTTGTCTACCCATGTTAGACAAAACTAGGGTTTGAAACAATGCTCGATACCCTGGACAGGTATGGATGGCATGTATTTATATGAGGGAACGTACAGGTACGGGTTTATGTTACAACATGTATATCTACTAAACACTTAGTCTAACACCCTCCCTCAATCTTAAATGTGTCCTGAAACACTCAGGAGGTTAAGATTGTGTCGGCATCCTTCAAAAGAAGGTAAGGGCAAGGGTTTAGTGAAAATATCAGCAAACAGATCCTTAGAAGAAACAAACTTGATTTGAAATAGTTTCTGTGCAACACGTTCCCTCACAAAATGATAGTCAACATCGATGTGTTTTGTTCGGGCATGAAATACTGGATTTGATAAAAGATATGTAGCACCGATGTTATCACACCAAAGAACAGGTGGCTGAGCTTGACAGACCTTCATCTCTCTAAGCAATGACTGCACCCATATGATCTCAGCTGTGGCATTGGCAACTGCTTTGTACTCAGCTTCAGTACTACTCTGAGACACTGTAGCTTGCTTGCGAGCTTGCCAGGTGATCAAGTTAGGACCAAAGAACACAGCATGTCCCCCCGTGGAGCGCCGATCATCAGGACTACCAGCCCAATCAGCATCAAAAAAGGCTGAGATCGCACGAGAGGGCGCAAGTTGCAGATGGAGACCATATGAACCAGTGTGACGAACATAGCGCAGAATGCGCTTAACAGCCGACCAATGAGGATCACGCAGTGCATAGTGGTACTGACACACACGATTAGCTGCAAATGATATGTTTGGTCGAGTAACGAGCAAGTACTGCAGACAACCAACAATGATGCGGTGCTCAGAGGCATCATCATAGGAGAGCAAGTCTCCATCAAGGGTTGACAGTTTGTCTATGGCAGACATAGGAGTCGTAGCAGTCTTGCACTACAACATACCTACATAGCATAATAGATCATGAGAGTACTTCTGATGAGTTAGAGTCAAGGCACTGTCAGAATGAATAACCTCAAGACCCAGAAAATAATGTAGTCTCCCAAGAACCTTCACTAGTAGAAAGGGGCCAATGGTCTAGGCCGGTCCAGCCCATTAGTCCCGGTTCAATCCAGAACCGGGACCAATGGGGGCATTGGACCCGGTTCGTGAGCCCCGGGGGCCGGCCGGGCCACGTGGGCCATTGGTCTCGGTTCGTCTGGACCTTTTGGTCCCGGTTGGTGGGACGAACTGGGACCAATGGGCCTCACTCCTGGCCCACAACCATTGGTCCCGGTTGGTGGCATGAACCGGGACCAAAGGCAACCCTTTAGTCCCGGTTCATGCGACCAACCGGGACCAATGGTGGTGCCTATATATACCCCCTCGTGCAAGAGCAGAGCACACTGCTCTGTTTTTTCTGGCCGAGGGGGAGAGGGCTTGGTGGTGCTCTAGCTCACCTCCTATGCACACAAGGTGTTCGATGGAATGCCCGAGCCACACTACTTAAGGTTTCTCCTCTCCAAGCTCGACCGCCAAGCTCCATTTTCCTCAATATTTGTCTAGGTTTAGCGGTCCGTCACGCCCCATCCCCGTCTTCTCCGTCGTCGATCACCCGCGCCGATCTCATCGCCGGCACCACCGTAGTGAGCCTCTTGTTCTTATCTTCTTTCTGAAAGGAAAAATATTCTTACTTGTATGTTTAGATAGATACATGTATTATTTTCTTACTTTTATTATTGCATCTTATATAGTGCGATGGTTTTGGTATCCGCCCCCGTCGGCCCTCGTCCTGTCTATGATTCGGATGTGGTATATATTATCTTTTCATAACTATTGGTTCATTTATTGTTTATGACAATTATGCCGACCAACGTGACATAGATTTTATTTATCTAGGAGGTTGTTGAACTGGAAATTCCAACCGACCCTATTGTCGAGAGGTTAAATTTAGTTTAAGAAGAAAACAATTTGTTGAAGGAAAACATTAGAAAAATTGAGGAGGAGAAGATGATATTGGAGTTGCATGTTGCGGATGTCGTCGATGATCACAAGATCAAGATGGATGCAATGCGCTTGAAGATTAGAAAGATTAGAAAATATGCCATTCATACCGAGGCTTGGTATCATTATGCCGTTGGATCAGCTGTTACATTGGTTGCGATTATGATCGCATTTGTTTTCGCATTGAAATGTTTTACATAGTTTCAGTGTATGGTTCAATTAATTTAGATGCTCTGCAGAGCTTTATGTTGTTAGATGAGAACTATGTATGCACTTTGGTTTTAATGTGATGATGAACTTCTATTGATTTGGTCACTTAATTATCTATCATGATGTTCTGTAATGATTTTTGACACACTTAATTATATATAATGCATGCAGATGAACCGGCAATGGATGTACGGTTCAAGACACACCTCCGAGTACATTAAGGCGTGCATGATTTTCTCGAAGTGGCTGAGGCAAACAAGCAGAATGGTTTTATGTGTTGTCCATGCCCTATATGTGGGAATACGAAGTCTTACTCTGACCAGAAAATCCTCCACACCCACCTGCTTTACAAGGGTTTCATGCCACACTATAATGTTTGGACGAGGCACGGAGAAATAGGGGTTACGATGGAAGACGACGAAGAAGAAGAGTACGATGACAACTATGTGCCCCCTGAATACGGTGATGCTCCTGAAGATCAAGAGGAACCAGACGATGTGCATGATGATGCTGCAATGGGCGAAGCTGCTGAAGATCAAGAGGAACCAGACGATGTGCCCGATGATGATGATCTCCACCGGGTCATTGTCGATGCAAGGATGCAATGCGAAAGTCAAAAGGAGAAGCTGAAGTTCGATCGCATGCTAGAGGACCACAAAAAATGGTTGTACCCCAATTGCGAAGATGGCAACACAAAGCTCGGTACCGTACTAGAATTCCTGCAGTGGAAGGCAGAGAATGCTGTGCCTGACAAAGGATTTGAGAAGCTACTGAAAATATTGAAGAAGAAGCTTCCAAAGGATAACGAATTGCCCGACAGTACATACGCAACAAAGAAGGTCGTATGCCCTCTAGGATTGGAGGTGCAGAAGATACATGCATGCCCTAATGACTGCATCATCTACCGCGGTGCGTACAAGGATCTGAACGCATGCCCGGTATGTGGTGCATTACGGTATAAGATCAGACAAGATGACCCTGGTGATGTTGACGGGGAGCCCCCCAGGAAGAGGGTTCCTGCGAAGGTGATGTTGTATGCTCCTATAATACCACGGTTGAAACGTTTGTTCAGAAACGAAAAGCATGCCAAGTTGATGCGATGGTACAGTGAGGACCGTAAGAAAGACGGGAAGTTGAGAGCACCCGCTGACGGGTCGCAGTGGAGAAAAATCGAGAGAAAGTACTAGGATGAGTTTGCAAGTGAGCCAAGGAACGTATGGTTTGCTTTAAGCGCGGATGGCATTAATCCTTTCAGGGAGCAGAGCAGCAATCACAGCACCTGGCCCATGACTCTATGTATGTATAACCTTCCTCCTTGGATGTGCATGAAGCGGAAGTTCATTATGATGCCAGTTCTCATCCAAGGCCCTAAGCAACCCGGCAACGACATTGATGTGTACCTAAGGCCATTAGTTGAAGAACTTTTACAGCTGTGGAATGGAAACGGTGTACGTACGTGGGATGAGCACAAACAGGAGGAATTTAACCTAAAGGCGTTGCTGTTCGTGACCATCAACGATTGGCCCGCTCTCAGTAACCTTTTAGGACAGACAAACAAGGGATACCACGCATGCACGCACTGTTTACTTGACACCGATAGTATATACCTGGCAAGCTGCAGGAAGAATGTGTACCTGGGCCATCATCGATTTCTTCCGACCAACCATCAATGTCGAAAGAAAGGCAAGCATTTCAAAGGTGAGGCAGATCACCGGAAGAAGCCCGCCATGCGTACCGGTGATCACGTACTTGCTATGGTCAATGATTTACACGTAATCTTTGGAAAGGGTCCCGGCGGACTAGCTGTTCCGAGTGACGCTGGGGGACACGCACCCATGTGGAAGAAGAAATCTATATTTTGGAACCTACCCTACTGGAAAGACCTAGAGGTCCGCTCTTCGATCGACGTGATGCACGTGACGAAGAACCTTTGCGTGAACCTGCTAGGCTTCTTGGGCGTGTATGGGAAGACAAAAGATACAGCTGAGGCACGGGAGGACCTGCAACGTTTGCACGAAAAAGACGGCATGCCTCCAAAGCAGTATGAAGGTCCTGCCAGCTATGCTCTTACCAAAGAAGAGAAGGAAATCTTGTTTGAATGCCTGCTTAGTATGAAGGTCCCGACTGGCTTCTCGTCGAATATAAAAGGAACAATAAATATGGTAGAGAAAAAGTTTTAGAACCTAAAGTCTCATGACTGCCACGTGATTATGACGTAACTGCTTCCGGTTGCATTGAGGGGGCTTCTACCGGAAAACGTCCGATTAGCCATTGTGAAGCTATGTGCATTCCTCAATGCAATCTCTCAGAAGGTGATCGATCCAGAAATCATACCAAGGCTAAGGAGTGATATGGTGCAATGTCTTGTTAGTTTTGAGCTGGTGTTCCCACCATCCTTCTTCAATATCATGATGCACGTCCTAGTTCATCTAGTTGACGAGATTGTCATTCTGGGCCCCGTATTTCTACACAATATGTACCCCTTTGAGAGGTTCAGGGAGTCCTAAAGAAATATGTCCGTAACCGCGCTAGGCCATAAGGAAGCATCTCCATGGACCGTCAAACAGAGGATGTCATCGGGTTTTGTGTTGGCTTCATTCCTGGCCTTAAGAAGATAGGTCTCCCTAAATCGCGGTATGAGGGAAGACTGACTGGAAAAGGCACGCTTGGAAGGGACTCAATAATATGCAGGGACAGATATTCTTGGTCTCAAGCACACTACACAATTCTACAGAACTCTACCTTGGTGACCCCGTATGTCGATGAACACAAGAACAGTCTGCGCTCCAAACACCCGGAGCAGTGCGGCGACTGGATTACATGTGAACACATCAGGACTTTCAGCAGTTGGTTGGAAGCACGTATCAGAGGTGACAACACTGTTTGTGATGAGCTGTACTTGTTGTGCAGGGGACCATCTTTGACTGTATTGATTTGGAAAGGATACGAGATAAATGGGAATACATTTTACACGATTGACCAAGATCAAAAGAGCAGCAACCAAAACAGCGGTGTCCGCTTTGATGCAACAACCGAGAGGGGAAAGGACACATATTATGGTTACATAGTGGACATATGGGAACTTGACTACGGACATGATTTTAAGGTCCCTTTGTTTAAGTGCAAATGGGTCAATCTGTCAGGAGGCGGGGTACAGGTAGACCCACAGTACGGAATGACAACAGTGGATCTGAAAAATCTTGGGTATACTGACGAACCGTTCGTCCTAGCCAATGATGTGGCACAGGTTATCTATGTGAAGGACATGTCTACCAGACCGAGAAAGAGAAAAGATAAGGAAGCAAATACATCATACGATGAGCCAAAGCGCCACATAGTTCTTTCAGGAAAAAGGGACATCGTGGGAGTGGAGGACAAGACAGACATGTCTGAAGATTATGAAAAGTTTCATGAAATTCCTCCCTTTAAACTCAAGGCTGACCCCAGCATCCTGATAAACGATGAAGATTATCCATGGTTACGGTGCAATAAGCAAATGACACAAGCGAAGAAAAAGTGAAGACTTTCTCCCGCAACTATTATGATGATACCATGCCAACTTTGTAACTGACGAGTATGATACCATTGTCCGTTTTGTACATGCACATGCTATGTGTGGGTCAATTTATGATACCATGCCAACTTTCAACTTTTTCAGAGTTCATTTGAAATGCTTTAATGTCTTATGGTTCGGCCCTCGTAATAATTAAAAATAGCAACAATAAGTATTTTGTTGTAAGTAGAAACAAAATAAAATAAATAAAGCAAGAAAGAAAAAAAAACAAAAAAGTGTTTTCAAATTTGAAAAGTAATGGCACTAACAGAAAGTTTATAATTTTCCTAAAACTAAAAGCAAAAAGAATTAAAAAATAAAGCAAAAAACAAAAGAAAATAAATAATGCAGAAAACAAAACAAAAAAAAGGAAAAAAATAAAAATAGCAACAATAAGTAAAGAAAAAAAATGCCTCCTACTGGGCCCCCACGGCCTGAATACGACATGAAACCCTACTATGGGCCAGGATTCAGGCCCGATGTAGGCCCAATAGGCCCACCAGGCAAAGTTTAGCAAGTAGGCCCGAAAGCCTGCGGTCGAGAGGAGTTCGAGAGGGGTGCGGCAGTGGGGCTTATAAACCACTGTGCGCCCCTCTCAACTAGTGAGGTGGGACTAAACTTTGGCCCCGACGTGGGCAGCACAAGGACCTTTGGTTCCGGTTGGTGCCACCAACCGGGACTAAAGGGGGGGGGCATTGGTCCCGGTTGGTGGCACCAACCGGTACCAAAGGTCGCCGCTTCCCGCCCTTTGGACTGCTGAAAAAGAGGCCTTTGGTCCCGGTTGGTGCCACCAACCGGAACTAAAGGGGGCATTGGTCCCGGTCGGTGCCACGAACCGGGACCAATGCTCCTTGTATATAAGTAGCACTTCACAGTTTTGCAGAGTTCATCGCCACCAGTTGCCCCCCGACGACGTCGAGCACATCGTCGCCGCCAGGCTGCCCCAACGCCGCCCGCCGCCCCCGCCGTCGCCGTCGCCGTTGCCCGCGCCTGTCGTCGTC
>NC_041391.1:83709344-83714592 GCF_002162155.2 Triticum dicoccoides
TATATGTGTATGTATGTGGCTATATATGTGTGTATATATATATATTATATATATATATATATATATATATATATATATGCGGCTCTGTTTTTTTCATTTTTATTAGTTTAGTTTTTTTGTTCACATATATATATAATGTATCTGTGTATGTATGTGGCTATGTGTATGTAGATGTTCAAAATTTGTTCAGGGCATGTTTTTGTTCATATATGTATTTTTTGTTCATATGTGTATTAATGTTTTTTTTCTGTTGATAGATTTTTTTGGTGATATTAATTATTGTAGAATATGCAAATGTTTGTATATTCATATGAACAATGCATTAGGCAAAACCTTTGTTTTTTTCGAAATTTTCTATTTGAACATTTTTTTCAAAACAAGCAATACTAAAAGAATGAGAGGAAAAAGGTAAATAAGAAAAGGAAGAAAGGAGAAGAAGAGGAGAGGAAGAAGAGGAGAAATAAATAAGAAAAGGAAAAAAGAAGAAAAAGAAGAGAAGAAGAAAGGAATAGTCTATTCCTTTCTTCTTCTCCTCTTTTTTTTCTTTTTTGCTTCTTCCTTCTTCCTCTTTTCTTCCTCTTCCTTAATTATTTTCCTTTCTCGAGGGAGAAGAAGAAAAAGAAGAGGAGAAAAGAAAGGAATAGAGGAGAAAGAAGAAACTTCAACACGAGGGGGGGTACCGATACCCCCTCCCCGATAACATTATTTTCCCATGTAGTCGTTGTCGATATAACCCCCTCGAGATAACTTCGACATGAGGGGCGGTCGATATATATACCCCCTCTCGATCATGATAACTTATACAATGGCAGCACCCCCCTCGGCCCTCTCGCTCGACCAAAACTCTCGAGGACACCCAAACCCTAGAGAGAAAACGATGTTGGTCTCCTACCCCTCCCGCCGCGCCCCTACCCGACAAATTAACTCTCTCGAGGCCACCCAAATTTGTCAAGTTAAAAGAGTGTTTCCACTAATATATATCCATCTGTACCATGTTTGAATAATAATTGACATGCTGTAAATATTTGCAGAAACTATGGAGCACTCCCGAGACAAGGAAACAGAAGCGATGTTGGGGTACATAATCGCACAAGGAAGTGATGAAGTTGCGTCATTTCTCAATGAGACCGATGGTCAGGAAGGACTGGGTGAAGAAGAGGGCTATGTTCATGATGGCTTCGACCCATTAATGCCGGTACAAGAAGAGGACTATGTTCATGATGGCTCCGGTGACACAATGGAGGTATAAGAAGGAGACCGTGCTGACTGCTCCGGTCACCGAACCGAGTCCGGCCAGGTATATATATATATATTAGTTAAGCCCGTGCTGACAAGTTAATTGATGCATCCATTGTTTTGGTATATGTACACATATTAATTACTCTCGTCTTTCTTCCTTATAATTTCTAGCCCTCCGGATCGAGCACAACTTCGGTAAGGAGACGAGGCCCGAAGAAAAAGTTGAGCTCGGATGAAAAGTTTGAGATCACAGAAATCGCGCCCGACGGCGAACCGATTGAACCCATCCCGACAAGGAAGGCATTTTCTGCTCAGTGCGGGGTTCTTGTTAGGGACAAGATCCCGATCAGCATCCAGCAATGGTATAAGCCTGCTAAGGAGGAAGACCCTGAGGTGTCTTATGTCAATGATATGCAAAAAGAAGATCTTTGGACTGAGCTAAAGGCAAATTTCACCCTATCGCCAGAGGAGGATCCGGAGAAGCCAGTTAAAAAGCAATTAATCAAGTCTTGTGCTCTTAAGAAGATGGCAACCCTAATGAGGAGGTGGAGGAAAGAGCTGAACCACTTTGTCGAGAAAAAAAAGACACCAGAATTCATCGGCAAATATGAGAAGATCAAAGATCACTGGCCTGCATTTGTGGCCCACAAGACATCGGAAAAGAGTAAGAAGATGTCGGCGACAAACAAGCAAAATGCTGCGAAGAAGAAGCTTCACCATCGCACGGGGTCAGGTGGCTACCTCAAATCCCGGCCTAATTGGTCCAAGGCTGAGCATGATCTGCTTGAAAAAGGGTTCGAACCAGAGACAATGTACTGGCCAGACCGTTGCCGGACTTGGTTCTTCGGGGCAGCGGAACCTTGGACCCTGTAACAGGGAAGTGTCAGTGGACGGACGAGCAACTGCAAACACCAGTCAAGAACCTTCGACACTATATCGATGCAGCGCAACGAGGGATGTTCCTTCCAAACAGGGAGAAGGAAGAGCTCACAATGGCCCTTGGGAATCCTGAGCACCATGGACGGACACGAGGCACGCCAGGCTCCATTCCGTGTAAGGTTGGTTTTCCGGACGCAGGGGGTTACAAAACCCACGAGAGGAGGAAGAAACTGGAGCAGGACCAAACGCAGGCGCTGCACGAAAGGGTAATGGGGCTAGAGGAACGAGAAGAGGTACGAGAAGCAGCAGATCGCAATAAACGACCTGACGAAGCTTCCCCCAAAGCTACCCCGCCATCTTAGCGGAGAAGCAGCGTGGCTTCCACCGAGCTGCTTCAGCCGGAGCATGTCTTGACGGCTCCTGCCAGCTATCCCGTGGATGGTATCACGGAGTCTCAAAATTGCCACATTATGGCGCGCTGGATGAATTTGAAGGTCAAGGCGGCTGTTGGCCAAGTTCATCCTAGTGGACCCGGCACAACTTATCACTGCCAGCCGATTCCAGAAGGATATGCTAAGGTGATGGTGGATGAAATAACGGTGGGATTTGAGGACCTCGTGCTTGAGCACCCTACCAGTGAAGGGGAGACTAGGCTGGGTTCTGCTCTGAAGACTCCATGCCTATGGTGGAAGGAGCTCATCAACCTTCTGAACTGGACGCCTCCGCCTCCTCCTCCTCCTCCGGCGAGTCAGGGCACTCCGCCTCCTCCACCGCCTCCTCCTCCGGCGAGTGATGATCAGGGCACGCGTGGCGGCACTCCGCCTCCTTCTCTGGCGCGTGGCGGCACTCCGCCTCCTCCTTCTCCGACTTGCCAACAAGGGAGGAAGAGACCCGCCGCCGCCCCGGCTGCTCCTTCTCCTCCGCCTCGTAAGCAAGCACGAAAGAAGACAGACGCCGCAGCCGCTCCGTCTGCTCCGGCGTCTAGCAGCAGAAGAAGAGGAGAGAGGCAATACAGATACGGTCCACCTCTAAAGCCTCTAGAGAAGTTACCGTACGAGAGGACCGAGGAGGAAAACAATACGATCATGCAGGCCCACGTGAAGGAGTTCTTTGATGGGGTGAAAGCGAAGAGACATCCACCTCCGGAGGAGAAGGTAGATCCGGTGAAAGCAAAGAGCACTCTCGATGCCCTGAGGAAACTGGCAAAGTCTCCGTCGAGAACCAACTATGAGCACATTACTGAACAGACATATCTCCAAGCGGAGCGGTCGGGAAGTACTGTCAGACATCAAAGAGCAAAAGAACGAGCAGCTGCGAAAAAAATTGACCAGCTCGGCGAACAAGCAAACCAATCGTGCCCCCCGCTCAATGTGTCTAGCGGCAACATCGTCGCTAATGTTCTGGGGATGGTGGCCGGTTATGGCAATCTAGAAGATTACCTGCATGACGATGCACTTCCTGATTACATGATGGTGGAAGAACACAGATACGAGTACGGGAAGCCTCTCGTCAAAGATGAAAAATCTCTAACAACGATGATGCGAAGGTTCCATACTTGGTACATGAAACCTGCAGAGAGTCTGAGGGGGCGAATAGTTTGTATCTACACATTAAAGAGGAGCACGACCTTGTTGGAACTGATCTGTTGTGTGTTCCATTTGAGGAGTTCTTCGCGTTCTTCAATCAAAAGGCCCTCGATAAATTAACGGTCTTTTGCTACTACCTGTAAGTACTATTTCTGTCATTAAGTCTCTATATATAGCTCGGCTCTTTCATTGCATGTATTTATAATTAATTATCCTCAATATATTATGCAGATTGAAGATCGTCGAGTGCAAAAAAATGAAATCTATGATATTGGGTTCATTAACATAAATATCATAGATGTATTTCTGGTTGAAAAGGACGTCGAAGAGGCCGAGGACAACATGCTACAATCGTTGATCAATAATCAAAACAAAGATACCATACTCTTTCCTTACAACGACAAGTGAGTGTTACTGATCGTTTGCATATTCGGTTTCCCTTATTACTCGAGCGAGGTTATAGTAATGTAATTGATGAGTTATGCATGCGTGCGCAGTTTCCACTATATTCTTCTGGAGATTAAGCTTGAGCGTGGACTAGTAACCGTCTTAGACTCGAGACGGAAAGATCCCAGCACCTATGCGGACATAACTCAAATGCTCAGCAAGTAAGTTCAATCGATCATTATCACACCATATCGGCAACTTTTTGTTCATTTCCTGATATCTCAAGTAATAATAATTATTTTCTTTGTCTTGCAGGTTTGGAAACAGTTCACCGCACAAGCTCCGGGACTGCCGAAGGAGCTGCGATATATATACCCGAAAGTAAGTACTACTGGCTAGCTAGTTGTGCGCATCTCCCGTTGATTCTATAGCTATACTTTCATCAATGCCATTTATAATGCTTCATTATCAGTTTGATTGACCTCTATTTCTCGTAAAGTGCTTGTGGCAGGAACAAGGGAATGATTTCTGTGGATACTACGTGTGCGAGTTCATCCACAACGCGACTTTGAAAAACAAGCAGGGCTACTCTCAAAGACAATATGAAGTGTGTAAGCAATTAATAATATTCACAATTTCATTTTATTACACCATTATTTCTGTTGAGTTTCATTCATATATATGTATTAATTAACCCCCTTCTTCAAATTAGACGTGGCAGATGCGGAATGAACTCCTAGATCCAGATCGCATGAAAGCAATTCAAGAGGAATTGGCAGGATTCTTTCTTGACGACGTCATCAATAAAGCCGGAGAATACTATGTGGAAGTTGATTTCAAATGCTAGGGGACTGTAATTGAGAGATCTTATATATTGTACATGTATGTAGCCAGTAGCGTCGGACGTACATGATACGAAAACTTGTTGTTCGACCAATCTCTCGGAGAAGGAAAGGTCGATCGATCATTTTTCTCGGTATGCATGACGAACTTCTGTACTTGATGGTTCCCTTCATATTCTTACTAGCTAGCGTGTCGAGGGCTATATGTATATAGTACGTAGAGTCGACCAAGCACGAACATAAGAGAGAACACTTCTCTCTATTAATTAGCTAGCTAACACAATATATGAAACACATAAATTAACCCCCAAAACC
>NC_041391.1:83715187-83750116 GCF_002162155.2 Triticum dicoccoides
CCCCAGCCACTGGAATGCTGACGCGTGGATGCCTTTTGGTCCCGGTTGGTGCCACCAACCGAGACCAAAGGCCCCCCTGCCTGGGCTCGGCGTACCGGCCACGTGGAGGACCATCTGTTCCGCTTCGTGTTAGAACCAGGACTAAAGGGGGGAGGTATTAGTAACGACCCATTAGTCCCGGTTCATGAACCGGGACTAAAGGCCCTTACGAACCGGGACTAATAGGTGTTTTTCTACTAGTGCTTAATAGCAAAATCAGCACCCAGAGAAGACACGAGCCGATCTGCAGCAGTGACCGACGAACTGACAAGCATGATGTCATCAACATAGACCAACATAGACCAGAATGTACATAGTCACCTCAGGTCGTTGGAGAATGAACAGAGACGTTTAAGCTGTAGACGGCACAAACCCATGCGCACGAAGAGCAGCGCCAAGTCATGCATTCCATGCATGAGGAGCCTGCTTCAAACCATAGATGGCCTTGACAAGACGACACAGATGATGTGGCTGAGTAGGGTAAACAAAACCTAGTGGCTGATGCATATATACCTCTTCTTCCAAAACTCCATGGAGAAAGGCATTCTGAACATCAAGCTGATGAAGTGACCATTCTCTGAGTAACAGCCAATGATAGAAGAACATGGATTGTCATGGGTTTAATAACAGGACTGAACGTGTCTTCGTAATCAAGGTCATACCTTTGTTTGAAGCCTTTAGCAACTAATCATGCCTTGTAACTTCCAATGGAGCTGTCAGCATGTTTCTTCACCCTGAACACCCATTTAGAGTCAATGATGATGACACCAAATGTCGCAGTTCAGCCGTAGGGTCGGCCTCAGCATGAGCAACACAGGCCGCAAGCCATGAGACGGTGCCATCAGTGCGCTTAAGTGGCTTAAAGATGCCGCTCTTACTGCGCGTATGAGGATGCATTATGATAGGCGCATGCAGGTGTCAGAGAAGCCGTCACTACAGGAGAGCCGACGTCTGGCAGCACACACTGCGAGGGAGACACGCCTGTGGGTGAGTCCGCAGGCTCTGCCTGTGGCGAAGGCAGGACCGATGCTGCACCCGGGGTGACCGGTGGTGACGGGCCAGTCGAGGATGGCCCATGCGAAGCGGAGACGGGCCAGTCGAGGAAGGCCCATGCGATGAAGAGATCGGGGAGGCCGCCGGCCCGAGCGACAGCACCGCACGGGCAGCTGGGCTAGGCGAAGCCATCGACTCGTCCGATCCATGTGCATGGGGCATGCACGCACAATGGACGTAGTGGGCATCCGGCGTAGCAGCAGTAGCTGGCGTAGCTGAGACCACAACTTCGTCAAGAAGCTCAAGTCGGGCACCTCATCTAGTTCCTGCACCATGGCTAGGCAACAACAGAGGAGAGTATGCAGCATCTACAAATTGATCAGGAAAAACTCGAAAGGAGTGCATCGAGGTTGTGGTGGTATCGATGGGTGGTGTAAGGGTGGAAAACGGAAAACGGTCTCATAAAACACAACATCACGGGATATGTAAACACGATTCGTCAGAAGGTCGAGACACTTGTAACCTTTGTGAAGAGGACTGTACTCGAGTTTATGATTATTGTACGGACAAAGATGTGGCCAACATGCACAACCGAACACTTTGAGAAAGGACTAATCTGGAGTTTCATGAAGTAACACTTCTAGAGGAGATTTCATGTGAAGAAGTCGTGTGGGAAGCCTGTTTATCAAAAAACAAGCAGTAACAAATGCATCACTCCTGGACCGAAATGGCACAGAGGCATGTGCAAGTAGTGTTAAACCAGTTTCAACTATGTGACGGTGCTTACGCTCAGCTGCACTGTTCTGCTGATGTGTATGAGGACAGGGCACATGATGCGAGATACCAAGTTTCTGAAAGAAGGTATTAAGATTGCGATATTCACCCCCCCCCCCCAATCAGATTGAACACGGATAATTTTGTGCTTAAGCAACCGCTCAACATGTGCTTGAAATTGCATAAATACATGGAACACATCAGATTTGCGCTTAATAATATAAATCCAGGTAAAACGAGTGAAAGCATCAATGAAACTGACATAGTACTTGTAACCACTAACAGAAGTTTGGGCATGGCCCTACACATCCGAAAACACAAGTTCAAGAGGAGCCTTGACAACACGACTCGATACAGAGAAAGGTAATTGATGACTCTTGCCTTGTTGAGAGGCATCACACACTAGAAACTCCTTATCTCTCGACTCAACGGGGAGATTATGGCGATGGAGCACATGGCACTCAATGAGAGTGGCAGGATGACCAAGGCAAGAGTGCCAATGCAACGACGACACCCGGACACCACCGAATACTTAAGAAACAGATGGCACATCAAGAGCATATAGGCCATCGCGAGCTCGACCACTAAGAAGAACGTCCCTCGTGTCCCGGTCCTTAACAAAAAAAACTAAAAGGATGAAACTCAACCAGCACATTGTTGTCACGAGTTAATTTAGGAACGGAGAGCAAACTACGTGTAATTGATGGAACACGAAGAATACAAAGGAGACGCAAGTTTTTAGTGCTACATGAAAGAAGAGATGCCTGACCAACATGTGAGATGTGCATACCTGATCCATTGGCGGTGCATAGCTGATCATCACCAGTGTAGGGCTGACGAGTGGCCAGCTTGTCGAGCTGGCTCATCAGATGGTCCGTGGCACCTATGTCCATGTACTAGGCAGGATCCACAGGATAAGGAGTAAACCCAGGCTCCTGTGTTGCTAGAGCAACTTGTTTTTCATTGCCTTTTCCATTGTTCCCAAGGCCAAGGAAGTCACGTTTGAGGCGATGACGGCAGCGAGACGCCAAGTGCCCCTCGATACCGCAGAGCTGACACCCAACCCCGCCACCACACGCCTCACAGTGCAGCCGCTTGCGCCCAACCGTGGGGGGAGCGGGAGCGGACGGGCGGGGTTGGTGGGTCGGTGATGGTGGCGGAGGCTATTTGGCACCACGAGGGCCCCCACGGTGAGCAGCATTAGCTGAAGAGCCATCAGTATAGGCCCTAACGGAGCGACAAGCAGAGAGCTGCTGTTCCGTGTTCAGGAGGCGCGCGTAGAGACCACGTGGTGGCATTGGTGTGTCACGTCCATTAATATTTTCCACCAAGGAGTCATAGTCCTCATCAAGGCCATTGAGAATGAATGAGGTGAACTCCTCATCACCGAGAGGCTTCCCAATGGAATACATTGTATCAGCCAAATTTTTGACTTTGTTGAAAAATGCCGTGACAGAGAGATCATGCTTCTTGATCTCACCCAGCTGATTACGAATAGCGGATGAACATGCCAGCGACTGCGAGGAGAAGCTGGAGTCAAGCATGGCCCATGCATCCCTCGACGTTGCGGCAAAGACCACCATGCCAGCCATAGAGGGAGTGAGCGAAGATTGAATAACACCCAGAATGGCTTGATCTTGGGCAATTCACCGACGGTGAGCTGGGTTTGGCACCATAATGGAGCCACCATTTACCAAGGGCATCGGAACCACAGCCGGAGGACACGGTACCGTACCTTCAACATACCCCTCAAGGTAGTGACTACGCATCAGCGGCAACACCTGAGCGCGCCACAGAAGATATTTATCAGCAGAGAGCTTCACTGTGACTACATGGGCAAAGTGGAACGGGCCTGGTTCAGCCACCGGTGCGGAGAGCTGCGAGTCATACGACGGAGGAGCACTGTACGAAACCAGTGCATCAGCCGAGGGAGGCGCGCGATATTGCTGATGATGACCGTAGGGCGCCGTGGAGGACACGCCGTAGGGCAGCAGCGAAGGCGCGACGTATGATGCCGGGGCGGCATAGAGCGCACCATACGGCGCCTCATAGGGCACCGCGGATGATGGTGCATATGGCACCGGCGACGACGTGATGTAAGACGCGGGATAGGGCCCGCCGTAGGGCACCAGCGCGGGGGCGCCAAAGGAGCCCGGCACCTGAGGTGCGTCGTGGGGCGGGACCGGGATAGGAGCGGCCGACGAGATCGGCGGAGGCATCACGGGCGACTGGGGAGGTGTAGGTGGATGTGATCCCGACGCGGCCGGCCGAGCCCACGCAAGCGGGGCGGACGGCATGAAGGGCGACTCCGTCGCCAAGGTGGAAGGAGGCGGCGGCTGCGGAGTAGGAGGCGGAAGCGCGGTGCGGATCGAACGCGTCGTCTGATACCATGTTAGACGAAACTAGGGTTTGGAACAATGCTCGATACCCTGGACGGGTACGGCTGTCATGTATTTATATGAGGGAACATAGAGGCACAGGTTTATGTTACAACGCGTATATCTACTATATACTTAGTCTAACAACCCAACTCGAAGTGAGGATGAGTTCGAAATACCTACTGTTGCATCAATTTCCCTGTTACCATGACCTTCTTTAATTACCACCTCAGACGTTTGCACAACGGCGCAGGCACAACGCCACCTTTTATCGATCGTCATCCATGTGGCCTTACCAAACGCATCTCCAAGGATCAGCTTCGGGAGGTCTACCTTAGGTAGCGGAGTCGGCTGTCTGTCATATGCTGGTCGACGAGGAGAGACCCTACCCACAATCTCCACAAGGGGCACGAGCACACAGGAGGCAGGATTCCAAGTTGGCACAAGGTCCACTCCGGCTGCAAAGGAATGACAGAACCAGCAGATGCCAGAATTGCCTACCACATCGCCTCTGAATATTACACTAACTACACTTATCTCCTCTCCCTCGGCTTTTGTCAGATATGAGTAGAAAATGCACCCGCTATACTGCATTTTGTCCCTCAACTTCCCCAAAAGAATAGACTTGGTCCCCCAAGATTTTTTGATAGACATTTGGTCCTTCATGTCTCAAAACCGGATAAGATTGAGCCAAAACCTAATGTGAAAATTTGTGTGGTGTTTCGACATTCGAGGAGGTTGTGGTAAAATAAAATGTTTGGCTCGCAAAAAAAGCAAAAACTTAATTTTTTATACTAGAGCTCCTTTTTTTTTGACATGAATACTAGAGCTCCTTGGATGCTATTTGACCACAAATATTTATACGCACCTAGCACACCCAAGCATCTTTTTCAATAAAAGGCGTTTTATTACTTAAAAGTTTAAGCACTACACTCAGCCTCTGTATAACTGAGATGCACACGATCAAACCAAATCTAATTAAAAACAAAAAAGAAGGTGAAATACAAGAAAATGAGTTTGTATGACGCCTAGACTGTAGGAAGGCCAATTATAAATCATACCTCCATCCATGTTAGGTAAAAGTATCCCTTGCCATACGCTCAATGCGTGTATTCACCTCCATAAATAGGTCTTGATTCTCCACACGTTGTAGACACGACCATAAGCGGAACATACCAGTACACATGTTAGTGACCTGCATAAGAGAGGTACTTTTGTTGGTGAACACCTTATCATATCTGTATAGCCAAAGCGACCAAATAACGGCAAGTGCTCCCATCCTGATAAGAATTCTGAACATGTAATCAATCCCATATAACCAGTTGCCAAAAATGTTAGCAACACTACGTGGAGGATACAAGCCATAATTTCTTTGGATGGTTGACCATATAGAACAAGCTAATTCACATTGGAAGAATAAATATTTTATTGTTTCGTCATGATGACCAAAAAACACATTGCACACTTCCATGCCAATTCCTCTAAATAAGGTTGTCTTTGGTAATAATAACTACTCGACGAAGATACGATGCAAAGATTTTATTCTCAAGCGGTATCTTCATTTGCCGGATTTTCATATTGTTATCAACTGGCGCATCTGACTGGATCAACGCTCTATGCATTGAATCTACCGAAAATTTACCACTCGCACTTAGATTCCACTGAAATTCCTCACAAAATTTCAGATTTTTCTGAATTTGGTTGCTATTTTTTTGATTTTACTGTTCATCTATCAAACCTAGTCCACGTGGTCAAACTCGGTCAACATGCTCAAAACCTGGTTTTTAACCAAACTTACCCAGTTTTTAGACTTGAAGAATCGAATGTCTACTAAAAATCTTGAGGGACCAAGTCTATACTTTTGGGGAATTTGAGGGACCAAAATCACACCTTTGAATATTGAATTTGTCGGTGTTGGAAATTTATTACAATCACTAATTCACTACACTTACCCACTGGCTCAAGCATTGACCGGATGCATTGAACCTGTCTCATTTTGCCTGTTCACCTCGTCACCTATCAAAGTCTTCCGACTGGCAGAGAATTTCTCCACCCGAAAAAAAAACTGGTCTTTTCTCAAAGGAAGGTCTAAATTTAAAAGATCCCTAAAGTTTTAAAAGTCTACTTGAGACAGTCACATTCCCATTTCTGCTGACGCGTCATTTTCTTCATTTTTCATTTGGGAATTGTCACCGAAAGCAGAGACTAGAATGAGTGACACACGTAAGTACAGAATATATATATAATCCAAAAAGGGAAAAAGGGAATCATGCGCTCTGCTATGTAGCGTAGTTGATAAGGCAAATATGTGCAAGTGCTGGCCCCTGTTTACTTTAGGCCACTAATTGATCAACTCGCCAATAAGCTTAGCCTTGGTAAAGCAACATCTGCTATGGTTTTCGTTGCCATCGAAAGCTATGTGAATATATTCTATTCCCTCTCATTGCTTAGTGGGCGACTTGACTAGGGTGCTTTGTGGTGTTCTTATACAAGTGTGTTTACACGTCTTTTTCCCCAAGTAACTAGCTGCAACATAAACACACCTGGTCTAAACATCAGGTTCGTGTATCCTACTTTGTTCAGTAAGTAGAGTTATGTATGGTTGGGCATAAACACCAATATCCTACAACATGTAACTAGGCGACAATCTAACCTCCATCTTACACAATTACAAGTTTACTACTGAAGCAGCATGTAACTAGGCGACAATCTAACCTCTTCCCACCTTGCACCTGCTTGAAGCTCTGCTGCAGTATTGTGTTTTGCTGCGTGTTCATTGTCATTCTCCATCGCAAGGATATGCATTGAACTGTAGATGATTCTCAATAAAAAAAACTTGTTATTACAATTGATTTCTTCAGGGAAAGAAGACTTACTCAATAACTCTTTGATAGGCTCAAATACTCGTCATTTAAAATGTTGTTTTTTAGATTTGAGATTCGATGGGTTCATCTTCTCGAATGTGATGATCTTGTTATCTTTTATGCTGCGCCATAAGGGACTAAGTACGATTTTCTAAACTGCTAACTTATTCAACCAAAAGGAGTGAGGTACCAGTTGTCCCTGAAAGCTTTTTGATAGTAAATCAACTTACTCCCCCCGTTCCAAAATATAATTCTTTGTAGAGAAAAATGAGTGAATCTACACTATAAAATGCATCTATATACATGTATATGTGGTTCATAGTGGAATCTGTACAAAGACTTATATTTAGGAACAGAGAGAGTAGATGTTTTGAGGAATGCATGCATGTATCCATTCATCTCAAATTCCCTGTTTGAGCCTCATTCTATTTTTAATTTCTCATCCTAGTTGATGCGATGTTTTTTATCCAGAAAACATTGTTCATGTTGTCTTGAACAAATTCGACATATTCGCGAGGAAAATACAGAAGGTACATAATGAGCGAGTACCTTCTACACCCACCGAGGCTGAGTAACAGATGTGAGCTTGGTATAATAATCGAGTTGGTTTGTATCTCTAGGGAGGGGACCTGACTACCTTAATCACACATCCTGTCGTGGTGGAAAACACAATAGGCAATTTCGATGACATGGAAAGTTTACTGTTGAGGAAGGAGAACTCAAGGATATTTTGTGCTGACTAAAACTGTGATGACGCTCATCTGGACAGCTTCATCAGCTCGTTTAATTCTGCCTCTGTGATGAGATCATGAACTTCCGGAAACTCTCCATCATTTTGCTGATAGTGGCCTGAATGGGATCAACAACTCCACCTGGAAGGAAATTGTGGATGAGATTTTGTCCCACTGCATTAATCAGCAGGCCATTGTTGTTGCCCTGCTGAATTAAGAAGAGATCATTGTTGATATCATCAGGAAAGTTCTCCAAGGGCTCAGCTCTGCCCGACGATAAGTAGAGTGTAAACAGCAGCTGCAAGGATTCCCAGACGGAAAAATCGTCAAAGTTTGCACTTTGCCACCTTTCCAATCCGACTGCAAGAAGTGATTGGGATTGGAACGGCGTAGTTTGTCGAACAGACAGAGAAATATGCACAAGTCAAATGGACAAATGTGCACAGATGACAGACACACAAGACAGCTCTGCTCTACTCTGTTTTATGTCCCCCGCCGTTCTGTATACATATATGCTTCAGCTTCTGGAACAACAAATGCCCTCGGGTCGTGGGGATCTGGGCGTACAATAATTGTTTTCTGCTTGGCGCCATTCCAATTCCACATCACTTTATGCGTGTGTCTACACTAATGAGCGAGTTTCATGCCCTGTGCTGCCTACATGGAACTTCCAACAGAGCTCATGCTGAGATGTGTCTATCATCTGTCTTTTGTATAAAAAAGCATAGTATTACATTAACAGGGCCCAGTGATGATGTTAAAGGTAAGAAACAACATTTCAAGTGGATCTTGGACATGAATTGCAGATCAGGAAGCCTGAATTCTTCTAAGCAGAATCAGAGTAGCCACAACATCGATCACAACATTTATTGTTGTATAATTCTCTCACCGGGACATGGTATGATAAAGGAAGTTCTTCTCATGTGTGGTGACATCGAGGAGGCGCGAGAAAGTTAGTTGGGGCGAAAGTCACCAAAGAAGTAATCGTATAGTTGGCTAGGAACAAGGGGAGCTGGCGTCGGACCCCTCACTACCTGTTGGAGCTCGATGGCAATAAGGCCATCTCCAGCCGTTGGCCCCCCAGGAGGGGCAAAAAATCACCCCCGGGGGCGCACCGGCGCTAAACCGCGCACTGGGGGCGTGATGCCCCCCAGTCGCGGCGCCCACGGTTCGTTCAAAAAAGTCAAACACGGCGCAAAACGACTCAAATTTAACGCAAACATTGGCGAGTTCGTTCAAACTTAAACATATTTTACAAAAAAAAAACTACCGCGGGCTATCCCCGCCGTCTCCCTCGCCGCCCGCCTCGCCGCCCGCCCACGCGGTTCTACATGCCGAGGAGGCTGTAGAACCGCGTGTAGTCACCGTCGTCATCGTCGTCGTCGTCGTCCTCGTCGTCGCGGCCGCCCCCGCCTACGCCTCCGCCGTCCCTGCTACATCCCTCCCCTGGTTGGCGCGGCGGGTTGGAAGGTCCGGGGGCGTCATCGTCGTCGCTGTCGAGAACCACGACGTCGTGCTCGTCCTCGCGCCCACGCTTGCGGGCGGCGATCTCCTCCTAGGCCCGGCGCTGCCGGACCGTCTCGTCGCGGAGGTAGTCGTCCCGCGCCCACCGCATGGCGTCCTCGTCGGAGAAGCCGCGCCGGGCTATCTCCTCGTACTCCGCGGGGAGGCCGGGCTCTGGCTTGGGCTCGACGAGGACGAAGCGGCCGGTGGGTGGAGAGGAGTTGGCGCCGATGCGGACGCCGGAGCTGCGGGTGCGTGCGACGACCGGTGTGCCCTGGGGCTCCGGCTTGACGGGGCGGAGGCAGGGCGAGCCGCCGGACGAGGAGGAGGACCCCCCGGTCTCCATGCGCCTCGGGGTCCAGGAGCTTCCCCGACGGCGTGAGAAGGAAGGGGGAGCGGGGTACTCGAGGCGTGGCGTGTTGCCGCCCTCGATGTACTCGAGGACGGTCTCCAACGTGCGCCCAGGAACGCCCCACCACCGACGCCGTCCGGCGGAGTTGAGCCTGCCGGAGGGCACGACGCCGTTGGTGGCCTCGAGCTGCTGGGCGTGACGGCGGCGAAAGTACGGGTCCCAGAGCGGGCTGTCGGGGACGTACCATGGCCCCTCCTTCGCCGCACGCGGTAGGTTCGAGCGGATGCGTGCGATCTCCGCACGCCGCGCCGCGCCGGTGGGTATCGGGGGCACCGGCACGCCGCCCGCGCTGATCCTCCACGCCCCGGGCACCCGCATGTCCGGCGGGACCGGGTACTCCACTACAAGAAATATGTCAACTTATGACCTTCTGTCAGTGACCCTGGAAGAATTGGTCCTAGATTTATGACCATTTGAGACCAATTGGTCAAAAAGCTGTTCGAGGGGCTCCAAACCCTAAACCATTGCGACCATTTTGGTCAGAAAGGTCATAATTTCCTTACATGAAACGGTCACAAAGCTAACAGCGCTAGTCCGCTGCCTTATTTCTAGTTGTTAACGACCAATATAGATGGTCATAGCCTTGTAAATTGTGGTGGGTTGCTATGACTAGGCGCCACCTCATCAGTTTTGCCTATGTGTCATGTCCATGTGGCAGTTTTTGCCCTAGGTTGTGAAGCAACCTATATTTCTGTCATTCCCAAAATTCCCAAAAAAATCTCATAAATTCTTTGGGTCATATCTTCGTCAAATATGTAAAAACCTTCCTTGCCTAGTTCAAAAATAATTCAAAAATATTCATTTTCCTATTCTGTTCAGAGTAACAGTTTGTGAAGGAAGTACCACTTTGGCATGTCCAAATAGTATCCATTTTTTACAGTGCTTTTCTATGCCCAAATAACCATCCTCCACCAAATGCCAGCTCAATCCATTCATTATTTTGAGCCGAGCTTCAACATTCGTATTTATGTCCAGTGTGGTGGTTTGCAAAGCAAGTACCACCTAGGCTCCTCCTTTTGAGCTGAAAATTTGTGAAAACGGTCTTCTTAGTAACTGATCATCCTCAGCCAAAACTCACGCCCATTAGCCATGTACATTTCCCGTACCGCTAATCAAACACTTGGCTGCTAATTCATGTTTGAGCATCGATTGGTCTCCTCGTGAGAATCTTATGTTGTAATTTTCTTCCTAGCACCAACCTGGGGAGTGCCCAACCCACTAGACATGCCTAGGCCGCCCAGAACACATGGCAATGCCACGGTCACGCGGTGACCAGGCGGCGGGCATGCGAGTTTACGCGCTCTAGAGTTGGGGCCCTCGGCCACCGCCTAAACCTCGACGTATCGCCACCAAACCATGTATTTATGATTAAATAGGTCCTTATGTAACTAGAAATGATTTTTGCAAAAAATAAATAGCAAACTATGAGGCAGCTGCAGTTCAAATTTGACACGCTTCCAGCTGAATCGGCAGAAATTTGTCTTTTTCACGAGAGGTGGATCAAAAAAATTTACACCAGACCATTTTTTCAATTGTGCATTAAATATGGCCTAGTATTTTATAAAAATGTTTGGTTCAATTTTGCAACAATTATTTGGTAGTTCCTTCACAAAAAAAACCTCCTTTCGGGCACTGGAAAAATGGAAAATGGTTTTTTCGTCCAACGAAAATGAAAACTTCCTTAGGCAACATTGTTTGCTATTCAAATATGCACCCTTGTGCACAATATGAGATCATTTGAACAAACTATGCCATGAATGTGGCCATAAGATTGATCATTTGGCTTGAAAGCCATGAATCTTCACACTTGATAGCTCATTTCTGAGAACACTTTTTAAAATAATTACCGTATTACAAGTTTATTATTTTTCCTGGAAACTTGGTCACATATAATGACACAATGCGAAGGTTTTCCAATTTTTTGATTTTTTTTTGAGTTTTTTATGCCCGTTTCAAAATGCGGTCAAAACGGCGGGTTTGACCGTTCCTAGCTAGTGGTTGAATCTTGGAATATTTTTGGTGTTTCTATGATTAAATAGATAGTTATGTACCTAGAAATGATTTTTGTAAAAAATAAAGAGCAAACTATGAGGTAGCTACAGTTCAAATTTGACCCGTTTCCAGCTGAATCGACGACAATTTGTCTTCTTCATCAGAGGTGGATCAAAACTTTTTTCACCCAACCATTTTGTAAATTGTGCATTATATATGGCCTAGTATTTTATAAAATTGTTTTGGTCCATTTCTGCAACAATTATTTGGTAGTTCCTTCACAAAAAACCTCCTATTGGGCACTCGGAAAATGAAAAATGAAATTTCTGTGCAAAGAAAATAAAAACTTCCTTAGGCAACATTGTTTGGAATTCCAAGATGTACCAGTATGCACAATATGAGATCATTTGAACAAACTATGCCATTAATGTGGCCATAAGATTGATCATTTGGCTTGAAAGCCATGAATCTTCACGCATGATAGCTCATTTCTGAGAACACTTTTTTAAAATAATTACCGTATTACAAGTTTATTATTTTTCCTGGAAACTTGGTCACATATAATGACACAATGCGAATGTTTTCCAATTTTTTGATATTTTTTGAATTTTTTATGCCCGTTTCGAAATGCGGTCAAAACGGCGGGCTTGACCGTTCCTATCTAGTGGTTGAATCTTGGAATTTTTTTGGTGTTTCTATGATTAAATAGATACTTATGTACCTAGAAATGATTTTTTGAAAAAATAAATAGCAAACTATGAGGTAGCTTCAGTTGAAATTTGACCCGTTTCCAGCTGAGTCGACGGGAATTTGTCTTTTTCACCATAGGTGGATCAAAACTTTTTACACCCAACCATTTGGTCAATTGTGCATTAAACATGGCCTCGTATTTTGTAAAAATAATTTGGTACAATTTTGCAACAAAGATATGGTAGGTGCT
The DNA here is from genome assembly GCF_002162155.2 of Triticum dicoccoides. Classification (NCBI taxonomy): domain Eukaryota; kingdom Viridiplantae; phylum Streptophyta; class Magnoliopsida; order Poales; family Poaceae; genus Triticum; species Triticum dicoccoides. The sequence goes on from NC_041391.1 coordinate 83,727,814, forward strand.
TTACAAAAAAACTCGTTTTGGGCACTCGAAAAAATGAAAAATGGATTTTTTGTCCAATGAAAATGAAAACTTTCTTACCCAACATCTTTTGCCATTTCATGATGCACCCTTGTGCACAATATGCGATAATTTGAAAAAAACTATGCCATTCGAAGATGCACCTTGTGCAAAAAATACAAAAGAAACAAATAGAAAAAACATAATTACATAAGCTTTGTTCTCATTGGTTGAAACGTTTGTGCCATGGATCGATGACATGGCATCCATCCATCCATCCATCCATCCCATTTATCTAATAAGAGAAAAGACAAAAAGAAAAAGAAAACCCTACCCGCAGCCCAACCACCCAAACCCTAACTCAGATCCCCTCCCACTCTATCGTCGTCGCCCCTTCTCCCCCAGATCCAATCGCCCTCCTCCCCCTCCCACTCCATCGCCGCCTCCCCTTCTCCCCCAGATCCAATCGCCCTTGACCCCCTTCACCTCGCCGCCGGCCTCACTCTCCCCCTCTCTTCTCCGCCCACCCCACTCCCTCCACCTACCGCGTCCACAGAGCCAGAACCCCTCGCCCAGCCGTGTGCCCTCGTCGGCTCGGCCATGTCCTCATCGGCCCATGGGTTACCATCGAGGAGATCGAGGATGCCGTGCATTTTCCTTCTCTTTCTCGTTGCGCTGCCGCGTTCAAGTAGAATGACCTGACGCCGACGCCAAGTGGTTATGCTTGCAGGACCGGGAGCGACGCCGATCGAGACGAGGATGAGAAGCCGTGATGGAGGTCGATGGCGCTGAGGTCGAGGAGGCCGCCCAGGACAAGGCCGCTGCCAAGGCGCTCGGGACCGAGATTAGCTCAGGCTCGGGTGCCATCAGGGCGCTCGTGCTCCCGTGGCTGACCCCTCCCGGGGACCTCGACAAGGGTATGGTTCCCTCCTCATCTCCTCTTCTTCTGGCTTTCTTATTCGCCGCATCTGATGCGTACATGCGTTGCGTGTGCAGTTTGGGGCCACGGAGAAGCTGCTCGATCTGACGAGTTTGGATGCCCCTCCATGCCGCCCTTGCCGATGCACAAGTTGAATGGATCCCCATCAGCGGCCGGAGCAGATGAGCGACATGGCGGCGCCGGCGGCGGGCATCAGCGGCATCATCGACCCGGAAGTTCTCGACTGCGCCATCTGCTTCGACCCCCTCCGGCCTGCGGTCTTCTAGGTCTCTCATCCCTCCACCGTTGCTTCCCTCCATTTGCACCTTCCCTATGCTTTCTCCATTGTCGTCCTTGTCCCGCCTGCGATCTCTAAACTGGAACTGAATAAGATCATCATTTTCACAAGCATGCATGTAAATATAAAATCATGGCGCGTTTCCTTATTTCATTTTGTCTAAGTAGGCACCAGCAAGGATTCTTAATCTTTAGTGGGAATCCTAACTATCTGAAGAAATTTGTGGAGGGCAAGAAGCAACCTGTGACAACCTTATTGCCGTGTAAAGTGATAGTACTTTTCGGCTGCAGGGTGTGGATAACAACGCCCCGTGTCTAGCGTTGTTAGCACTCTCAAACTTGAGCGCGCTGTAACAAGTCGGTTGTTTTTCTGTGAGATAGATTTGGATTTTTCATGTTTTAAACACGCATGTAGTAGCAGTACACCGTTTGATGCAGATCGATCAGGTTGCTACGCATACGTGCATGTGTGCTGGTCCGAGATCCTGCCATGCCATCGCTGATTAAACAGTACTCTACATGTTCCCTTTGTTAAATGAATGAACAGGGTCGATGTAGTTGCTGTGAATCATTCATGTACCATGCATGCACTGTCATTCCTATTTTGCTCTCTTGCTGCCAATGTCAATTTCATGTTGTTTTTATGTTTCCACAACTACTAGGAAGAGGTCATTCTCATTTTGCTATCTTGTTGTCAATGTCAACTTTATGCTACTGTTATTGACTCAAGTTTCCACAACTATAGGAAGATGTATCCCACAATTCATATATGCGTCTGTTATCTGGGTTTCCTATTTGTCGGTGCTTCAAGAATCAAGAACTCTAATTTTCTTGATGCTGTTGTTATTTGCTCGTTTCCACAAGTTGTATCCTGCAACTCATATTCTGTAATGATGTCCAGCGTTGCTCTTGCTACTCTATTTTTAACGGAATGATTAAATCTTTTTGAGAGTCTTTTTACAGCAGAATATTCTTTCTCTTTTTCTGTGGGTGGAGAAGTTGTGATATCTCAGTGTGAATGAGTTAATGATAAGTATAATATGATCAAATCGAGTCTAGGTGCTAGCGCCCAGTGTCCTTTAACACTTGCTTACCATTTTACCAAGCTCATTCACATTTAATGTCCTTGTGGCAGCCAGCGCCATCAAGACTGCAACGCCACTAGCGCAAGACCTGCAGCTGGCCTAGTCTTGTTTTTACTCTTGGTTTTGCCTCATGGGATTCAAGCTTAATTTGCTTGGGCAGCGATTAGTTCAGTTGATGACTTGTACCTGCTGATCACCAATACAGATTCAGAACACATCATACGATCATAGTAAGTAAAGTAAGCAGCTCATATCTTACAAACCTATTTGTGCATTTATAAAGATGCTGATCACCAATACAGATTCAGACCTGCAGTTGGCTACTTTTCCTCAAGTTATTTGTGCATTTATAAACCTATTTGAACTTTTCTAGTTCTTGAATGTATCCATGCATAAATGTTTTATACAGATAGTTTTGGAATGTGTTTTTTGTTAGCTTATGACAAGTTCCAGTTCCAGTTTTGTTGTTAACCTCTACAATCCATGTCAGCATATAATAAGTATATGAATGAATCCGTTGAGTATCTAAAACTAGATGTTTTATTGCTCATAGTAATTAAAAAGAGCGGTCAGTTTCTCATCACACACTGTTATTATCACTTCATGGATTTATCTATTGTGTCAGGCTGTTGTAGGTGCTGAACTGTGATCATGTTTTATGGCTCACATGCATGCTACATGTTGGCTGACTTGGCATGAAGTGCACGAAAACTTCATGGCATTCATACTGAATAGCGCTTTTTAATTTTCATGCAGAATTGCTCTAGCTATTCTTAATTTTCATGCATGTTTCTTTCCGGACTTAATCTTACTAAATAGAACCCCATCACTTGCTGCTGTTGTTATTCACTATATCCTCGCTGTTCTGTTTTCTTGTTGGCAGATATTTTGCCTAAATTCAAGACGAAACAAGATGTTCAAAGAAGCGCCAAGACATTTTTGTATAGCAAGTTATGTAATAATAGCTAGGTTATTTGGGCATTGTGAACTCCAGAATTTCATGTATCTTCTCTCTGTTTTTGAATGAAATGTTGTATGTGATTTGATGTAACAGATTGTTGCTTCTTGTTATTTGAAGTATTACACTTGTTTTCTGTCTATTGTGATTTAAATATTGGTTGTTTAATTATTGGCATATTGAAATCTGAGGAACAGCAAGGACCCACAAACCAGAATAAAAAATTTGGGACCCACATATCAGACCCTGACAATTGGGACCCATTTGAAAAAAAGAAAAAATGGGCAACAACCCAAAAATAAAAAGGCCGAATTATAGCTGGGCCAGCCCATGTAGCTAGCAAAAATTAATAGGAAAAATAAATATTAAAAAGGCCGAATTAATGGGCTCGGCCCATGTAAAACACCCAATTGGACCGGGCTGAATCTTGTGCCACGTCAGATCGCCACGCTGGATGCCTACGTGGCCTGGGGAGGTTGCTAGTGACCAAAACGCCACAGTAGGAATATTTTGGTCGTAAACGTCTTTGACCATTCCAGAAGAAAGGTCGCTATAGTCAGTTTACGACGGCCAGCTTTTGACCTTCTGTTTTTGGTCACAAAAAGGTCGTAAATGGAAATTTGTGACCTTTCAGTGACCAATAGTGGTGGTCACAAGTTGACATATTTCTTGTAGTGCTCGGCCTCGTAAAGGAGGCGAGCCTTGTCTTCATGAAGATGGCGGCGGCCGATGCCGTTCGCCGCCGCGCCGTCGCCTGGGAAGCGCTCGGCCATGGGTGTGAACTGGTGACGGCGAAAGAGAGGAGAGGAGAGGGAGGAACGACGACAACGGGAGAGTGTGAGTCGCCGAGTGCGCCGGGGCGCGTCATATATAGGCCGAGGCGCCGCCCACACGCGTGGCACCGTGTGGACGCGTGGCGGGCGAGGGAGAGCGAGGGACGCGCGTCGTCCGGTCTTCACTGCGTCACCCGTGAGGCATCAATGGCGCAGGCTGACCGGCGCGGCAGCGCGCGGCAGCTTTGGCATTGATTCGCCGCGGGAAACGAGGCGATGAGGACGACGAAGGGCCAAGAAGAGAGCCGTGTCGCTGACGCGGCGGGCCCGCGGCTTCTTCGCGCCAAAAAAGTTCGCCCGGCGCCCCCGAGCGCCCCCCAGCGCGCCGGGTTTGGGCTGGGTCCGCCGGTGCTGTTTTCGTTCCAAGCCGGTGAAAATCGGGCTCCTGAGGGCGCGACTGGGCCGTTTTTTCGGTGTCGGCGCGAAAAAAACGTCTGGGGAGGCCTTCTTTGGGGCGGGCTGGAGATGCCCTAAGGGATCCTCAGTAGTGATGTCGTATGTGTACATGGCATGGGCGTGCTTCTATCGGAGCCCTTTATGGTCCAGCCACGCAAGATAACAAAGTTGTATTGCGTCGAGGGAGACATCAGCAATCATATTAAAGTTGTATTGTGTATGCATTACTAGAGAAAATCTTATACACAAAATTTTATCAATAGCGCTCGATACAAACATGCGCTACTGCTACTTAGCACTAGCGCGTGGTCACAAAAGGCGCTACCGCTATCTACATAGCAGTAGCGCGTCAAGAAAATACAGCGCTACTACTATAAGTGTCACACCATTGCCACCAGGCTAAGTATAGTAGTATTGCTCTTGTTGAAACCGCGCTACTGCTACGACATTTAGCAGTAGCGCTTTCTCCACCGGCCGTCCGTCACTCTCCCCTCTCCACTCCGCTCTCACTCTCCCCCACACCCCGTCGTCCGTTGCCGCCGATGTTCAGCCCTCCCCGACCACCGTCGTCGCCCGCCGCCGCTCCGGCTCCTCCTCCACCGAGGTAGTTCCTCCATCCCTCCTCCTTCCACCTTCCTCCCTCCTTCCACCTCCCTCTCCCTCCCCACTCCTGCCTTGTCCATCCTTCTCCTCACCGCCTCATCCGGCCTCCTCCCTCCCACCTCCCTCCCTACCTCGTCTGTCCTCATCCTCCCTGCCTCATCCTCCTCCTCCTCCTCCCTTCCTCCCTCACTCACCCCTCCCTTCATTCCTACACCCTCCACCTCCCTCTAAATTTTAATAATAGAAATTTTTAGGTATTAAATTTAGTAATAGAAGTTTGTAGTAAGAAAATTTAGGGTAGAACTAGGGTGATAGAAATTTTAATAAGTGTTCAATAGAGTAGAACACTTACATTGCATTGCCTTTAGTAAGTGTTTAATAGAACTAGTTTATTTAGTAAGTGGTTAATAGAACTAGTTTAGAGAGAGACCTATACTGTCATATTTAGTTATGTTAGGATTATATATAAGATATATTGAAATGTTTTTGTTAATATTTTCAACCATTGAAATGCATTGAGCATCAAGTTTAATTGCTCATGTTTGAATGCTCATGTCACCTTCGATCTTGATGATCCTGAAGATGACATCGGCAAAGAGAATATAGATATTTGGGTCCTTGTTTATACGCTTCCACTTCTACCTTTATGTGAGTTTCTCAAACATATTTATTAAGTAATTTATATTGTTCATTTCAAAATAGTTGACATCTTATTTCCATTGACAACTTATTTTCTTTTTTCAAAAAATGTACGGAAGATGTTAGACAGAACCTACTACACTAATGGCGCCGAATTAACTTATGAGGAGAAAGATCATCTTATCTCATTTATTATTGATGTTGATAATTACAAAATCAATTATGAAACTCCTGCATATTATGGTTCCACTAGTGCACGTGTTGAACTACGGTAACATCCATGGAGATGGATGGTAAAAAAATTACTATTACGACATCCATGCATTTTTTGCATATATTCTTCTAAAGCTAAACTACATTGCTAACTAAGACGTTATTATTATGTTTTTCAACAGAAAATCCTGAAAAATTGTGTGCCTGATCGTATGTTTCCGAAAGGTTGCCTTGATGTTATAAATTTCGGCCAAATCTGCCTAGGCTTCATCGCTGTTCATACCGGATTTCTAAAATCGATGAAGACATGACAATCAAAGAATGGAAAAAAATGTATGAACAATCATAGGGAACTACATGGAATCAACGTTGTGCGAAGAGCAAGAATTGAAGACAGGATAATCTCCATTCTCCATAATGAAGCGCGAGGGGCTATCTGGTTTTATGCTATTTTACTTTAGAGGGGGTAGTAGGTCCTAGCTAGTTGATACTCATGATCATGTGCTAAGAATAATTAAGTATGGTTGATTAGATGAATATGATGATGAGTACGACTTTTTATTATGATAACGATGATGAGTTATTAGATGACTATGATGATGATGAGTATAACTTTTTATTATGACAACGATGATGAGTTATTGTTAATGATGATGATGCTTAGTTGTTATATGAGCATGATGAGTTATTATATATATACATTAGTCATAATAACTCATCATGATCATAAATCATATGATGAGACATCTGACCCACCAATATGTTGTGTAAAAAATATAGGAAAAGTTAGCAGTAGCACGGTTATAGAGGCGCCGCTGCTATTAGCAGTAGCGCGTTTCGTGGAGAATGTTACAACTAAATAAACTTAGTAGTAGCACGTATCCAAACGCGCTACTACTAAAAGTTAGTTGTAGTGCCTTATTAGTAGCACGCCACCCGCGCTACTGATAGACATCTTAACCGCGCTACTGCTAGGCTTTTCCCTAGTAGTGATGCCAAATGAAGTCGTCACGACATAGGACCGTGAAGCTAATCTTGATATGGACCTCGTGCATGGCGAGACACATCCATGAGAATGCCTTCAGTTGCACGGGGCGGGGCCAACACTTGCGCAGTGGGCCTTCATCTCCACGTCGAGTATCAACAGCAGTTGGCAGGTTTAATTCTCCATTTGACTATTTGCGACGATTTAGAGTTCCGTAACAATGTGTGGTGACGGCACGTTTATTCCATGCTAGACCATGAATGCGGTCTACCGATCATGGCACTCCACGCCAGCGCCTAAGGTGATGATGTTTTGCAATGTCTGAGTTTTCCTGGAAGTAGCGGAAAGCCTTCTACTATTTTGTGGTTAAGACAAAGTACAATGCCACAATCATCCTGTATTGGTTTTCCTTCGGCTGTGGATCTGTCAAGACCCGACTCACGCTACTAATTGGCTTGACAAGCAACCGTGTGGCCCATCTAGGATTTTGCTTGAGTAAGACCACGAAACAGTTACACAAGTGGGCTGGCAGAAAGAGTTTGGAGACGTGCTCATTGTCGGACATAGCCTGCGACACCGACATATTGAACACTCTCTCGTACTGCCCGTCGCCCAATCCCATGTAGAGTATCAGCGCCTATGCCACATCCGCGTCGGCGTCAATATGTAGCTATTTCTCAACTTTTTCTGCCGGGGTAGGGCGACGCTCTGTGGCAGTCGTCGGCGACAAGAGCAGGCTGAGGTTGGGGGAGAACGAGATTGGAATGGGACCCCCTGGCCTTGAAGCCTACTTGAAAGGCACGGGCCAATCAATTCGATCTAGAGTCTCTGGTCCTACCGAACCATGGTATGGTGGGTCCACCCGCTATTGGCAACCGTTTTTTTGGCAAACTTCCTTGTATTATACTCCCTGCGTTAGAGAATATAAGGTGTGTTGATGTTCATGCAAGTCAACCATTTGAATGTTTGACCAAGAATATAGAATAAAATAACAACAATTGCAGTACCTAATAGATAAAATATTAAACTACTATTCATGATGGACCAAATGGTAGAAATTTCATACTGTGAATATTGACATATTTTTCTAAAAGTTCGGTCAAATATGCACTCGTCTGACTTTTAAAAATTAAATACACCTTATATAAAGAAACAAAGGGAGTATTATGCAAGATTACAAGGGTAGGCCCAACATGACCTACACCTTACATAAACATCCTTCGCAAAAGTAGAAAATACATTGAAGCCCTTGCTTGGCACATGTTGGCACGCACGGTTGTGTGTGCTGGATGCTCCTGCAGAGCACACCATGGCGCTCGTGAAACTTTGGAGCCTTGTCCGGCAAGGGTCGTGCAACCACTTGTTCTCCACCAAGCGCAGTATCAAAGTCGTCTTCCTCTCTGTGCCTTCTTGTTGGCTGTTGATTACACGACAACCACATCAGTGCTCGAAGACCAAAAATAGAATAATTCCTCCTATCTCGCTTTTGGTATGTGCTACATCTATAGCCATATGCACGATGATTCCTAGCTCTTTTTAATTCAAATCCTAACCTTTCTTTCCTCAATATTTACCCAATCAAATCTACATAAATTTCTTTGCTCTATTGTTGTGTCTGGTGGGTATGAAGATGATTAGGAATATGGAAACATACTGGTCTACACTAGTAGTTGTGGCTGCGACCACTACAAGCATTTTGTTGACCACAAGCTTTTGTCCGGAAATCTTGCCCTTGAGCGCAGTAGTTTCTATGGTATAGAGATTCGTGTGTTTCGTGCGGTCAAAATTTCTAAGAGCTAGCAGGTGGTGGAATACAACGAAGTAGCGACGGTAGAAGAACTTGTAAACTTAGAAATCTCGACTATATGGAACACACGAATCTCTATACCATAGAGCTTGTTGCGCTAAGGGCAAGATTTCCGTCCTATATCTTCTGCTCAACGAAATGCTTGTTGTGATTGCAACCACCACGATCGTTGTAGACCGTATGTTTCCATGGTCCTCGTCAAGTTCATACCCACCAGACACAACAATAGAGCTAGGAAATTTATATAGATTTGATTGGGTAAATACTGAGGCAAAAAAGTTAGGATTTGGATAAAAAAGAACTAGGAATCATCGCGCATGGCTGTAGATGGAGGATATACCAGAACGAGCTAGGAGGAATTATCTTATTTCTGGTCTTCGAGCATTGATATGGTTGTCGTGTAATGAACAGCCAACTAGGAGCCACAGGGAGGAAGACAAGTTCAATGATGCGCTTGGCGGAGAACAAGCAGTTGCCCAACCCTCGACGGCGGCGAGGTGATCCGATCAGCGAAGTCCAAGTGTGGTGCATTCATCGCCACGCAAGGCTCCGAAGTTTTGCGCGCGCTACAGTGTGCTCTCTAGGAGCATCCAGCACACATAACCGTGCGTACCTGCACATGCCAAGCAAGGGCTTGAATGTAGTTTCTATTTTTGCTAAGGATGTTTCTGTAAGTTGTAGGTCATGTTGGATATACCATTGTAATGTTGCATAATATAATACATGGAAGTTTGCCACGAAAAGCGGTTGCGAATAGCGGGTCAACCCACCATACCATGGTCCGATAGGGCTGGAGACTCTAGGCCGATTGGACCGGCCTGTGGCCTTTCAAATTGGGTTCGAGGCTAGGGGTGGCCAGTCCCATCCCGTTTTGCCCAACCTCAGTCTTCTCCTGTCGCCGACGGCCGGCACCGAGCGCCACCTTGCCCCGACGGAATTTTCATTTAGTCCTAGTAGAATATGGCGGCCGTCAGTACAAGCAGATCAACAAAGAGCATGTAGCAACTTACCACTCCACAATAGCCGGCGGCGGAAGGTCGGGGCCAAAGAGGCAAATCAACAGCCCCATCAGCCCAAAAAAAGCCGGCAGCGGGGGGTTGTGGCTATCAGAGAAAATCAACAGCCCCATTAGTGCCGAAGGCGAAGCACAGCCGCCGGGGCAAATCAACATACCCATCAGAGCCGACGGAAGCGGCCGCCTCAGCTGAAGAAGCACATAGGTTGTCCGTCGAATAACAGCCGGCGACACACGGTGAAGGTGGCACTAAAGAAGCTTCACCAGGTACTGCCTCAACTGAAGAAGCACGTAGATCATTCGCCGCAGAACAGCGGGCGACCCACGCCGAAGGTGGCAGTGAAGAACCTTCAGCAGGTATATATGCATCACAATGTCAGAAAATAACCAGCTTGTCTAGCATCACAAGAGATTGTTTCGTTTCTGCTCCTTCATGCCACTTGGTACTCCAGTCTTTTTTCTTTGATCATAGCAAGAGTAGTGAATTTAATTATTTTATAGCTGGTAATGCTATGATACTTTCAACAAATCTCTCCGAAAGTAAGGATACAGAATGTTATTTGGTTACATGACAAATTCATTGTTATAGTTAATCTAGTTTTGCACCAGTTTTTGTTTACTCATTCAGTTTGTTTCTGAATAATGCTTTTGTTATTTGCAGGAGGGGTACTCAGTATATCAATGCTCGCCTGTGTCCTTGTACGACGAAGTTTTCAAAGACTTAAAAAAGGAGAAAAAAATTGTGGATCTTATCAAGAAAATTCAGTACCACAATTTGTTTCGAATGAAGCGTATTAAACTGAAAAAGAAAGTGATTAAATTTTTCCTAAACTGTTTCGATGAAAAATCAAGTGGTTGTCATCAATGGGCAACCAATTGATATAAAACCTTTGGTACAGAAAATTTAAGGTCTGCCAATTGTTGGTTAGACACTATTTTTGACAAGTATAAGGGGGATTCTGAGCTGAGAGAGATGATCTCAGATGGGGGAACTCTGTTTATGCTGCTCATGCTCTCCATATGACGGGCAAGGAAGGTTTAGATGAGCGAATACTCTACATTTTGTTCATCCTGCAAGCACATGTCCTCATTACTTGGCTCCAAAGTCCAATCGAAATGTGGAGAGAGAATTATTGAGTCTTTTTATTAATGTTTGAGCTCCTGATCTGACGATGAACATGAAGAGATGTAACTTATTCGCAAACTTTCTGATAGACGACCTCATAGGATATAAGACGTAACAACTAATACTCAAATGTGTTGGGGTTGTGTACACATACTGGCTGTAAGTGATGTCCTTTCAAGTGAGTGGCTTTGAATAAATTTATTTGCAAACTGTTTTTTTTTTCATGAACTCTTGTTTTTTCATGCAGGTCATTTTTCATGACTTCGTGACTCCAGATGCAGTGATACCTCATAAACAGTTTCCACTCATAAATCATATCACACAAGATGATCTCAACACATTGTCACGGGTGAACTTGGATCAATGTTCTCTCTTCTATTATACTCTATATTAAAAGAGAAATAGGGATAAAAAATAAAGAAATATGCTAGAAAATCCCACTTTAATCAGAAAATACAGACCGTTGATACAGTGGATCTATTAAAACTATTAATCTTAACCTTTCAATCTGCATGACATAAGTAATCTGGCGGGTCAGGTAGCTTCACGTGACAGAAACACGTACATATACGCTATATGTTTTTTTTTTGAAGATGGTATCTATCTATCCTTACCTCCCCGTCCTTCCATCGTTAACCTCTCCCAGCCAGCACCTAAGAGCGTCTCCAGCCGTTGGGCCCCTAGGGCGCCAAAAAGAGCGGCATGGGGTGAGCCGGCAATAAACTCGGCACTGGGGCGGTTTGGCACCCAGCCGTCGCCCCCAAGCGCCGATTTCGGCCCAGTGTTCGGCCCAATTATGTCCAAAAAACGACCCGATATATGCGTGAATCAGCCCATATTCGGTGCGTTTCGGCGTGAATTTTCGCATACAAATAGAAATCAATTAGTTCGTCACATAGTTCGGCATGGTTCGGCGTGTTTCGGCGTGTTTCATCACATAAATCAAATAGTTCAACAAATAGCTCAATACAAATTATGTAGTTTAACAAATAAAAACTCAAGTTTCTTCACACGTCATTCCCGGCCTTGCCCTTGAGCCTCCATAGGTGCTCCACCAGATCGTGTTGCAGTTCTTGATGCACCTGTGGGTCTCGGATCTCCTGACACATATTGAGGTAGTCAGCCCAGTTTGCCGGTAGCTGGTGATCAACTTGGGCAAGAGAACCCTGCTTGTAATATGGTTCAGTGTCGGACACTGAGTCTTCCTGCTCGCTTTCAATGACCATGTTGGCAAGAAGGCACATCAAGTCATGATCTTCCACATTTGATATTTCGACCAGGTCAGAGCAGGGAACCGGACAACAGCAAATCGAGATTGGAGCGCACCAAATGCCCGCTCAACATCCTTCTTGCAAGCCTCCTGAACCTTCGCAAACCAGGCGTTCTTGCCTCTTCGCACAGGGTTTGAGATGGCCTTCACAAATGTCGACAATCTCGGATAGATGCCATCAGCTAGATAGTGCCCCTTGTTGTACTGCCGCCCATTGACCTTGAGGTTCACCGGAGGAGAATGACCTTCAACAAGCTTGGCAAAGACTGGGGAGCACTGCAGGACATTGATGTCATTGTTGTTAGAATAAATCCGAGGCATATCGTTGATCATCCGAGGACCAAGCAATCACACGAGGCACGACACCGAGATTTGTTTACAAGGTTCACCGATATGGCTACATCCCCGGGGCCTGACTACGGGCGCTCCTCCCCGTGACACCGTCACAATACCGCACACCGGCCACTCGGGCGCCGGCACACGCCGCCGGCTCCCCCTTGCGCGCCTGTGCTACTATGTTGGCATAGGTTACATCGTGTGTCTACCCTCGCTATATATGAGAGGCCTAGGATACAAGTGTCCTACTAGGACACGACTCCACATCCTATGTAAACACAGTACTACTCAGAGTCCAACTGTAACCTACCTTGTACACAATATTCGACACAACTCTAACAAACTCCACCTTGGCGAATATTCTCCACCACCTTGAATTTGTCAATGCGTCAAACTTCCATGTACATTGGACTTGAGCTTATCCCATGAGCACTGCTGCTACTCCAAAGACTCCATATGACTCCACCTGCAACTTGTAGTCCCTCCTTTTCTCGACCACAGTCAACACTCGAGCAAAATTAAGTTCCTTGTTACTCTAGTTTGTGCTCCCAACTTCCAGAGTATCCGTCAACGCCATTACACACCGATCACTGACCTGCGTAAAAGTGAACAACTCACATATTGGGTGTCACACATAAGAGTTACCTGAACTCAACGTCACCGCTTCTTTCTTGACCACGTTTCTGAGACTTGAAGGAATTTCACCGTTGCTTGTAGTCATCCCGAGTCAAATTTGCAGTTGTCTCACCACATGTATGACCACCAGAGCCCTGGCCCGTCTCCATGCCCCATGCATACCGCACGCCTCGCCGCTATTACCGCGTCGAGCCTCTGCTGTCCCGGTCGAGTCTCAAGGGTCATGAAAGCACACCACTCAACCCCCATGCAGAGTACCACCGATCATCACCGACCGATGACGAGTTTCACGCTTCCATCAGACCACTGGGCTCCAGTCCGAACTACGTGTCCCTCGCTTTTCCTCCTTGCTGAATAGGCTTCGATTCCCTGGATCCTTACATCGTAGCCCCTCAACCCAGCTCCACCTTCAACATGACTCCATGGTAGATGATCAGTCCACCCCTCCGCCTCATCGACTTCAAGCTCCGTGTATACACCACCTTGAATCAAATCCCGCGTCATAGTCTTGTCGAAGCCACACAAGCCCTCTGGACCTGCGCCACGTGTTTCCACGCCCAGAAGTCGGTCACCATCGGCATCACGCTCCTATGTCGTCGTCGCCGATCCCGCACCGTCTTCTGTACCAACCGACTTACGTCGATCCCGTCAGACTGCCCAGTCTGACCCAACCGAACTCGTTCGATTATGTGACACGCTCAAGGCTCCCAAATAGTCTTCCAAGAAATTTCCATCCGTCAGAAGATAATTCCATCTTAGCTGACATGATTTCCCGCAACGCCTTCAAGCATCCTTGTCGCGCCAACAATTTTTCACCCGTGTCTGCCATAACCCAAGGTTTTCAGTTCCGTTGAACCTCTCCACCTCAAACCAGGTATCCGTTGACGCCATGGTTCTTCGTACGGTTGACTTTGTGAAAAATACTATCCATGCTTTCCACGTGATGCTCCAAGCACATGAACGAAACCTCCGCGTGCTACTAGCAATTCCAACCAAAAAACCTTTGATCTTCACGTGGTGTGGCTCCCGTGGCTCAACTCCAATGCTAGCTTTGCCTTCCTGCCAAAAGCCTTCCAATGGATGTCTATCAAGATGGATCTTTTCCAGCCGATTGATCTGTTGCCTTGTGCTGTCATATTTTTTTTCAAACAAATCTCCGGCTGCACGCGTTCCACAAGTATAGTATAGCTGCTACTGCACGCCTCAACCTTGACCCTTTGCCAAAACGCCTGAGCGTCTCAGCCTGTCACCTCTCCCAAACTGGGGCTTTTACCCCAGCGAGCCAGCCCCGCATGGGCCGGCCTGCCCAAGAGCCAGCCTACGTGCGTCACCGCCGCTTGCATGCTCCACACGCGTCTCAGCCACCATCGGATCTGGCCGCTTGCCGATCAATCCGAGTCGCCGAACCGTGCCTCGGCATCTGGCTTCCTGAGTCCTCACGTACGGCCGCGCACACGTCGCTGGTTCGACCTGCTGCTTGCTACAGATGCTTCCGATTGCAATTTGAAGATTACGACGACCAATCTGCTTCCTAACCGTAACTCGCCGAAGACTTTCGCTCCGGTATTACGACCACTATCCGCAGAACTCTGTCGATGTTCTTCAACCTCTAGATCAACTCAACCGCCTCCCAGACCTTGTCAATCTTGCTCTGATACCACTTGTTAGAATAAATCCGAGGCATATCGTTGATCATCCGAGGACCAAGCAATCACACGAGGCACAACACCGAGATTTGTTAACGAGGTTCACCGATATGGCTACATCCCCGGGGCCTGACTACGGGCGCTCCTCCCCGTGACACCGTCACAATACCGCACACCGGCCACCCGGGCGCTGGCACAGGCCGCCGGCTCCCCCTTGCGTGCCTGTGCTATTATGTTGGCATAGGTTACATCGTGTGTCTACCCCCGCTATATATGAGAGGCTTAGGATACAAGTGTCCTACTATGACACGACTCCACATCCTATGTAAACACAGTACTACTCAGAGTCCAACTGTAACCTACCTTGTACACAATATTCGACACAACTCTAACAATTATGAGTTCCTAGAATCCCAAACAAAGAGTGCCAAATCCAGAGGTCCTGTGTGGCCAGTGCCTCAAGTACCACACTACAACCGTTTTTGGCGCCTTTGTACAACCCCTGCCAAGCAAATGTAAAGTTCTTCCATTTCCAATGCATGCAGTCGATTCTTCCAAGCATCCAAGGAAATCCTCTTGCTTCATTCTGTGCCAGAATCCGAGCAATGTCTTTCGCATTGGGTGTTCGCAAGTACTACGGTCCAAACACTGCCACCACTGCCCTGCAGAACTTGTAGAAACACTCAATGGTGGTGGACTCGGCCATGCGCCCATAGTCGTCGAGTGAATCACCGGGAGCTCCGTATGCAAGCATCCTCATAGTTGTTGTGCACATCTGGATCGAGGTAAATCCAAGTGTGCCGGTGCAATCTATCTTGCAGTTGAAGTAGTTGCCGAACTCCCGGATGAAATACACAATCCTGAGAAGAGCATCTCCAGCCGCGCCCAAGCCAGCACGTAGCTTCTCATTAGCATTTTAGGCCATGCATGCAGCGGGCGTTGCCGAACATGAAGGAGCTGCCCAGCAGAATAGCTCGGCTTGCAACGTCACCGCGGCGGCGCCGGCTGATCTCTTCCATCCAGATGCTTGCCCTAGGCATTGGATATACTAGATGATACCCCGCGCGTTGTTGCGGTAAATTATGGTTTGAATTTGCTTAAAAAAATCATGGCTACTGAGTACCAAAATGGTTGTGGATGGCATGAGGAATAATAAATCAATAACCTGAGAAAGCTACTAATGTGCAAAATAAATGTCAAAAAATATTGTGGCAATGTTGTTTGGTTCTCATGTCGATGTGCAACTACAAGCACCAATTCGATCTAACAAAGAGTTACTACTACACTATATATGTCATAATGAAAGCCATCAAAAGGCTAATATGAATGTATGAATTTGTGTTCTTGTCAACCCAGTCCTTTGAGATTACATGTGGGAGAGATCAAAAGAAGGACTTAAATGGTAAGAAATGTTTATCGACTGTGAAGACCCCATAATAATAAATAATATAAAGTATGGACTGTATTCTGTTACTGTTTGCATACTTTATATTTGGTTAACTGGAAGGTCAATATTACCCACCAAGTTCATTTACCAGTTACATGGAGTTGTTGCCATTTCGTGAAAAGTATATTACATAGGGCTGTTACCTTCACAACTGCTTAAGTATCAGAACAATATTAAACTGGATGTAGTTTGTACTTGCCATGTTAAACAGTAGGAAAAGATTTGACCGACCAAGGTAAGCTGGCAAATGGTGGCTAGCTATGACCATGCTAGTGATTTTTCAGGAACTATTCCTCCATGATTCATCTTCAGATACTCCAAAGTTAGTTCAAATTAACATACGAACGTTAATTCCAGGTGTAATATAAACTGTCATATAAGGCTATCATTGTTTAATCATCAAAGAAGATATAACCGCAAGATGACTATCTAAGATAAAAATCTAGCGTGATCACTGATACAGCCAGAATATATGCATGCCCAAACTGGAATTCTTAAGGCAGGATTAATCAGCAAGATAGAAAACTGAGGCTGCCCCATGGGTGAGATATTGAGATGACTAACAATATACTTGTTGTGGCACCAATTTTTCAGAATTAAGAAAGATGTAAGCCAACCTTTCTTTTTCTTCAAAAGGTTATGAGGGCCTCACAATTTTCATTGATAAGGAAGAAACTTAGCTCACCGGTTTCATGAGTTTTCACAGTACCAATTGAAGGAAGCACTGACTTTTTTATCATAATTTTCAAGAAAAGAATGAACCAATGAATCCTGATGGAAATAGAAGATTTTTAGTTGAAAATATTAGCTTAGATACCGTATATGGAGATCAGAAAAAGAATTAATCAAGGTAAGTGACTGAAATTCGGAAGACATTTGACAAAAAAAAGGGCGGTTGCATCTAATGGATGCCAGACTACACATCTTCACAAAACTGAGGGAAAAACCATCACCGACTGAAACTATGAGCTCTTGTCAAATCCATAGTTTGGATCGTACATAAAGCAATACTGCATCCTAGGATTGTTTTAGGCAGATTAAATATTGAATGGGCATAAAGGAGAATTATAATATAGCAATTTATGGATTCTACACCAGAATACATCGAGCAGTATCGCCACAAGTCTAATTAGTGATGCCTCTGTACAAAGCCGATCTGGCAATCTCAGCTTAAGCATTCATATGATCAAAGAAAAGGAAATAATAGCCATGCTCCAGTCCCATACAATATAAAATCATTGACGAAAATGTGTTGATGGGACATAGGAAATTAATATGGTTAAAACTGTAGCAATTGTGTGCCTGCAAACAACAAATGACCAAGAATACAATATCGCGTAAATATAGTTATAGTCTGCCAGCCACATCATTCTGCGATGCTATCCAGCCTCTGTTCTCTGGGCTGCGTTCCATATGGATGACCTAGCCTCTACTTCCACAGACGTCGTTCATTTTATGCACAGAGCTCAGCGGGCTTGGTTTAACTCCAGAGGGGTGCACATTCTTTTCGCTGCGGCTGCGGTTACTCTCTGGCACGCGAGGAATGATAGGGTCTTCAACAACAACAGATGGTCACCACTATATCTCAAAACTTACATGTCAAAACTCCTACAAACTTGGCAACACCGGGCTCAAAAACAGGAGGACAAAGATGCTATTACAAGCTGGATGTTCCTGCTGGGCTAGATTAGCGTTAGCTCTAGCTTTGTAGCAATCTTCTTTTCTTCTTTCTCTCCGCCTCTGTCTATGGCTGCTTACAGCCATGGCACTACGGTGCCTCTTGTAAGCTTCATGTAATCGACCTTTTGGTCCCAGGCCATGGCCTGTTTTGAAATATATAAGGTAGAACCTCATCTACCTTTTCATTTCAAAAAAAAAAGAATTTACATCATACATTCATACCCGACTAAGAAAAAGGAGCTGGTAGATCAAGATGAGCGAGATGACTTGCTCAGGCACCCGACAGCTTATAGTTGGTTGGAAGAAGAAAATCAAGTTCTTTCCATTGTTGTGTCCAACTAATTGCAGACGAAAATACACCGGACGCTTCTCCAATCATAAATCCAAACATCTTGAATCTGATGTATATATACTTTTTTTTTTGCGAATGGAAAAAATTCATTACTCAAACGTTGTCATTACAATCCTGTTGACATAGCAAGTCAACCTCTTCAGGGACCGAACGCAGCCAAACGGCTGTTCTGGGTACAGATCGCCCCATCTGGGCCAAAGCATGGCTAACACTATTTTGTTCTCTCTTGATCACCTTAATTACATGTTGACACCCAGCCGCAAGGTGCCGCTTCGTTGCTTCTATCAGAGATGCAACCGGTGATCTATTGAGCTCAGGATCATACAACATGCTTGCCGCCAACGTGCAGTCTGTCTCAATAATGAGAGGGGCTCTGCTCCATTCGAGGGCAAGGGTCAAGCCCTCCATGCACGCTGCGACCTCCGCCTCGAGTGCACTGGTGCAGCGTTGGATGAACCGGCAGGAGGCAAAAATGACCGCCCCTTCATGGTCTCGCAGTATCATTCCGGCTCCTCCCGTGCCGTCTTCTTCTCGCCAAGCTCCGTCTACATTGAGTTTCGCCCACCCCATCGGCGGCTTGCTCCAGCGCTCTGGAGTTCGACTGCAGTTTGCCGCTGTTGCATCAGACTTCTTCCTGTTCTTTAGATCACCATAGGAGATAACCATCTTCCCTTTAGCTATATCGGAAGTGGGGTATTGCTGAATAGTGAGCAGACTATCAATATAACCTCAAAGGAACCTTCTGGATGCTTCAATCGGAGGTGCCGGCTTCTCGTGGTGTATTTCATTTCGGACGTACCAATTCCTCCATAGCGTCATTAGCACTGGAAGACGCTCTTCATGAGTGCATCCCTCAAGCAGGTGAATTATCCATTCAGGACCAGTGTTGATGATGTTCTCCACTTTCGGCTGTTAAGAATTGAGATGAGGTTGGGATGCATCACGCTTGTATTCATCCACAAGGGGTAATGATATATAGATTACATCAGTGAGAGAGGAGAAGAAGATACACACGCACTCTCTAACTGAATACAACAATCGATCCTAGATCGATGGGTAGTTGCGCTGCATGCGCCATGCAACGTCGGCGGGATAAGGCACACTTGACCAGCTCAAGCCGATAGCGTAGGAGACCAATACAAGTAGTCTAACAGCCCCCCGCAGTCTCATCGTGGGAGGACCGAACGTTGAGACTGGACCTGAATTGTGTGAAAGTGGCAGTAGGCAGTCCTTTGGTGAAGATGTCTGCATACTGGGAGGAAGTAGGGACATGCAACACGCGCACTTCCCCCAATGAAACCTTGTCACGGACGAAATGAATGTCGATCTCGATGTGTTTCGTCCGTCGGTGCTGCACGGGGTTAGCCGACATATAAACTGCAGACACATTATCACAATAAACCACAGTAGACTTGGCGATGGGTTGATGAAGCTCCTCCAATAATTGTCGCAGCCAAGCCGTCTCAGCGACGACGTGGGCCACGGCCCGGTACTCTGCCTCAGCGCTAGACCTGGAAACAGTAAGTTGTCGCTTCGATGACCAAGATATCAAATTATCCCCGAGAAAAACGCAAAACCCAGAGGTAGAACGTCGAGTGTCGGGGCAGCCAGCCCAGTCTGCGTCGGAGTAGGCAAGAAGAGTGGTGGGCGATGATGGGTAGAGATGTAAGCCATAGTCTAGGGTGCCTTTGAGAGAACGTATGATGCGCTTGACAAGGTTGTAGTGAGAGGAGCGAGGGGCGTGCATGAAAAGACAGGCCTGTTGAACAACATAGGACAAATCGGGACGGGTGATCGTCATGTACTGCAAGGCACCAGTGAGGCTACGGTAGATAGTAGGGTTATCGAGAAGGTCACCGTCTGCAATGGAGAGTTTGGCGCCCGAATCGACAGGAGTTCGAACAGGATGACAGTCGGACATACCGGCTTGCTCGATGATGTCCAAGGCATACTGTCGCTGAGAGAGGTGGAGACCCGAAGACGAGCGGGAGACGGCTACGCCGAGGAAGTGAGAGAGAAGGCCAAGATCTGTCATGGAGAACTCGCGACCAAGGAGAGAAATAACATAGTCGAGAAACGCCGGAGATGATGCCGTGAGAATGATGTCATCAACGTATAGGAGGAGGTAGGCTGTGTAGGTAGTGGATTTGTAGATAAAAAGAGAAGTGTCGCATTTAGAGGCAACGAAGCCAATGGATGCGGCATAGGTGGCAAAGCGAGTGAACCAGGCACGGGGGCTTGCTTAAGTCCATAAAGGGATTTCTTAAGAAGACAAACGTGCGAGGGGGCGGTCGGATCTTCAAATCCGAGGGGCTGCTGACAATAAACTGTCTCGGCAAGGTTTCCGTGGAGAAAAGCGTTTTTAACGTCTAGCTGGTGAATGGGCCACGAGTGAGAGGTAGCGAGAGAGAGAACGACACGAATGGTGCTCGGCTTAACTACTGGAGAGAAGGTTTCGTCGTAGTCAATGCCTTCGGTTTGAGAAAAACCGCGAACGACCCATCGCGCCTTGTAGCGCGCTAGGGATCCGACAGAGTTATACTTATGCCGAAAAACCCACTTCAAAAACGAAAAAGAAAAAAAAATGCTTAATTAAGGGCATAATTGAGCAAGTAGTGGTAGAGCCCTCGTCACTTCTTGTGGACTTGCTCTGAAGTCCGCGGGAATTTCTCCGAAAAACGGACCCATTCTAAACTTTCCCACAATTTTATTTGGTCGCCATATATCACCTGCTATTTTCCGTGGAGGCTTCATTAGCATGGGCCAACCATAAACGAGCAAGCCCATCAACGATGGGATGGTGATTCTACCATCACAGATGCTTACGATTGCTCTTTAGATTACATAACGCAATGAACCTGAGTCGAGGGAAGGCAACATAGCTTCTTCGTCGTTATCCACCAACTCAACTACAAAGTCACAGTCACCCAAACATAGTTTTTCAATGTCGCGATGTGTCCTTCAACATAGTTTTTCAACGTCGCGATATGAAATAACCGCGTCAAATATATAAGAATTTAGACATTGATAGCTTGGGGTAAAAATGCAGAATTATATAGATGAGCACGGAACATATAACATAAATAAATATAGTCTGTTTGCCACTGCACTGCAGCAGGGGAAATAACATGAGGATATATAAATGCCAATGGACAACGCAGATTTGACAAATACGGAGCTGTAGCGCCTCCGTATTGATTGGGCTAACCTCCGTGATGAAGCGGTCCAAGACAACGCAGACATGGGCTTCATCCGAGATGTGGCGGAGCTGTAGCGCCTCGGCGAAGAGGAACAGCGGGATCTGGTTCTCGAGCATCATGGCGTCCCGCACCATGGCGTTGATCCAGTTGGCAGAGGAGGACACAAAGTCTGTGGCCGACTCCACGTGGTAGTTCTCAAGGAAGTCGAGGAGGAAGCACGTGTCGATAGCCATCATCCATGACAGCGTCGGCTCGCTCAGCTCGAGGTACCTACCAGCATCATCCATAATTTCGCATCCAAATTTTAACTATATCTCAAAAGCTAGAAACACATATATGATAATAATTAAAAAAACAATACATCTGCCAGCATTGTACGTACTATATTTGAAAGTATTAATTCGGTGCAGATTTGACAAATACGGAGTAGGTGCTATATATATTTATTCATCTTTTTCCTTATAAAAAAATTACCTTTCCTTGTCAAGCTACATGAATAGAATTTTAATTGGAAATTTTGTGACGACATGAATCTTCTTCACATTTTTCATGTTCGGCCCAGTGATTAATATGTATTACTGTGTGGTTATGTCTGTGCCATAATTATTTTCTTCGCATTTTTAAAGATTTCACATGTGCATGTTCTTATCTGTTTGAAATTGCTTTTACAACGCTTGCCACATGGGTTCACATGTGAACTATGACTAGCTAAGTACACTAGTACACCTCATGTCCCTAATGCATCCTACATTTCGATGGATTTTACGTAGCTTATAGATTTGAACATGTCCTCTGATGGTTTGTTGATTAAGTTTGAGTGAGTTTGCCATCTAACACATGTGGTGAGCATTTCAAAAAAAAAA
>NC_041391.1:83751115-83752719 GCF_002162155.2 Triticum dicoccoides
TCCCGAAAGGTTGCTTCTGATTTTTTTCTCATCAAAAGAGCTCATATAGGAGAAGATGGGCGTCGGAGAGCCACCAGGGGGCCCACGAGGTAGGGGGGCGCGCCCAGGGGGGAGGGACGCGCCCCCCACCCTCGTGAGCAGGGTGTGGGCCCCTGGCCTTCATCTTTGGCGACGATTTTTCTTTATTTATTTTAAGATATTACGTGGAGTTTTAGGACTTTTGGAGTTGCTAGGTCTTCAATATTTGCTCCTTTTCCAGCCAGAATTCCAGCTGCCGGCATTCCCCCTCTTCATGGTAAACCTTGTAAAATAAGAGAGAATATCCATAAGTATTGTGACATAACGTGAAATAACATCCCATAATGCGATAAATATCGATATAAAAGCATGATTCAAAATGGACGTATCAAGTAGCTATCGTTTTGTGCAGGTATGAGGGACTTGTGCGTGGCCTCCTACTGGATTGATACCTTGGTTCTCAAAAACCGAGGGAAATACTTACGCTACTGTGCTGCATCATCCTCTCCTCTTCGGGGGAAACCAACGCAAGCTCAAGACGTAGCAGATCTCACGAAGGGCGCAGGAGCTAATGAAATCGTTAAAAGCGTCAGCCAACGCCCAAGAAAAGTTATTAGTGTTCTTATCCGTAGGAGAGCGAAGCAAATTAAAGTCGCCTCCGATCACAAGTGGGAGGGTGCAAGCTTCAACTTTGTTCGATATTTCGTCCAGGAAGATGGGGGAGAGGGAGTGATCCGCCGGGCCATAGACAACCATAAATGCCCAAAGCGAATTGAGCTGACGGTGAAAAAGCACGGAGCTGGCCCAGAAGATACCATGATCAAAGGTGACAAAATCAAAAACATCACGTTTCGACCCTAACAGAATGCCACCCTTAACTATTTAATTTAAAGTCAGTGGGATCCTCTCCCACTATCATCAGTTCTAAAAAAACAGAATGCCACCCGAGTGTCCAGAAGAGGGAAGGAAATTCCAATCGAAGCGATCAGCCCCCGCAATAGAAAAAACATCATGGGGAGAGAAGGAGGGTTTGAAAGTTTCAACTAAGCCAATCAAGTCTATATTATCAACCCTGACAATATCTTTAATTTGGTCCCCGCGCCCCCGAGCGCCGAAACCTCTGATATTTCAGAAAAGAGCTCTCATTTGTAGGAAAGATTTTTAATGCGCAGACTCGACCTGCAGGGTGCCAAGCAGGTTTTAGCACGTTTAGAGACACCCTTCTTCACAGAAATCTGAGGGACAACACCCCTAGTAGAGCCCCCCTCCTCCGGAACCCCAGCAGCCACAACTGAGGGGGCAGGAGGAGCCGCGGCGGCCTCTGTAGCATTGGCCATAGTCGCCTGGGCCACCTCATTGGCCCTAATAAGAGCAATCAGAGAAGAGGGAGATCCAAAATTACGATCAAGAGAGATGACAGAATCCGCGAGAACCTTAGTCAAGTGCTCATCCGAGTAATAAGGCAAAACAAGCCTTGTGGGTGAAGAGGTATTATGAACCAACGGAGAAGGGGCAGGAGGAATACCTGAAGCAGGGAGATCATGAGCCGCAGCACGCTAGCCGCCTTGTCAACCACCCGCAAACCA
>NC_041391.1:83754607-83755053 GCF_002162155.2 Triticum dicoccoides
AGGAGGGAGGATCCCATCGCCCAATGCGCCAGAGGACGAACCAGGGCCAGACGCCGGGAGCTGACGACCGAGGGAGCCAGAGCCGCCGCCCCCGCGACCCAACGAGCGCCCACCGAACCCAGACGACGGACCGGGGCCATGGCCGCCGCCACGAGCCAGGGGAGCCGGGCCATGCGGGGGAGGAGGAGGGGGACGGGCCGCAGGACTAGAGCCGCCAGCAGCCGCCGCGACCTCCCATGGATCAACCCCAGATCCGCCCCGATCTGGGGGCCTCAGATCCAGATCCCGCCATGGCCGGCGCCGCCGCCCTAGCGCGCTCATCGCCCAGGAACCACTCGGGCCCCGCCGCCCAAGCCTCGCGCTCACGAGCCACTAGCTGCCGAGCCGCCGGCTCGGCCTCAAGCTTGGAGCGAAGGGAAGCCTCGAGCTCCAGATCGGCCACCCCA
>NC_041391.1:83755309-83756782 GCF_002162155.2 Triticum dicoccoides
ATCATGGGGAGAGAAGGAGGGTTTGAAAGTTTCAACTAAGCCAATCAAGTCTATATTATCAACCCTGACAATATCTTTAATTTGGTCCCCGCGCCCCCGAGCGCCGAAACCTCTGATATTTCAGAAAAGAGCTCTCATTTGTAGGAAAGATTTTTAATGCGCAGACTCGACCTGCAGGGTGCCAAGCAGGTTTTAGCACGTTTAGAGACACCCTTCTTCACAGAAATCTGAGGGACAACACCCCTAGTAGAGCCCCCCTCCTCCGGAACCCCAGCAGCCACAACTGAGGGGGCAGGAGGAGCCGCGGCGGCCTCTGTAGCATTGGCCATAGTCGCCTGGGCCACCTCATTGGCCCTAATAAGAGCAATCAGAGAAGAGGGAGATCCAAAATTACGATCAAGAGAGATGACAGAATCCGCGAGAACCTTAGTCAAGTGCTCATCCGAGTAATAAGGCAAAACAAGCCTTGTGGGTGAAGAGGTATTATGAACCAACGGAGAAGGGGCAGGAGGAATACCTGAAGCAGGGAGATCATGAGCCGCAGCACGCTAGCCGCCTTGTCAACCACCCGCAAACCATTGTCGCGGATCCGACCACTTTTGCGCGCCGTAGAGGAGGGGGAACGGATCGGAGAAGACCGAGCCGCCACCGGAGAAGCCTGGCCCGCCACGTCGCCCATATCACCATCGAGGCGGCGACACAGGCCCGGCGCAGACAGTTTGGTCTCAGAGGAAGCCCGACTGCGAGCAGAGAACTTGCGAACAGAAGACTTGCGCTTGGAAAGAGAGCCCGTCGCAACGCGGCACGGGGATGCAGGAAGATCTTCAATGCCAGAGAGTGACGGAGAGCCCGGCCGGGCCGGCAAGTTGGAGCACACCCCCGACAAAGGAGTACCAGCAGGTGGAACAATCGGGGCAGCCTGAGCAGAAACATGCACATCCATCTGATCCTTTCCTCCTTCCTTGTTCTTCGGGGCATTCTCCTTGAAAAGTTCGCGACTTTATGAACCCATTCCATCCCACTCAGAGGTCGTGAAGTGAGGGAGCGAGCTCCCGCTCATGTGGCCAGCATTGTCACCCTCACCGCCAAGGTTATCGGCTGAAGGAGGAGGCGGGGTGGGGATTGGGAAGTGGCGTCACCCTCCACACGCACCCGAAGCCTGAAACCATCCGCAGAAGGGAAGACATCGACACAACCATGAATGCACAAGGGGTCCACAGCCCAGATCTTGAGACCCACGGGACCAAGGACAAAGAGAGAATCTTGGTGAACCAAGATCGGCTTGCCAATAAGAACACTGAAGGCCATGACGAATTCTGTAGAGCGTAAGGTGGGAGGGACATCATCCACAAGGACCCAAATCTCCGAGGGGGGTGATATAGGTTTAGCCCCATTGGCAACCGCCTTCACCAAAACTACCAATTGATTAAGAGGGAGAGTGAAACTAGTACATGAAGAAATCATCTTGAGACT
>NC_041391.1:83758242-83768667 GCF_002162155.2 Triticum dicoccoides
CGCCAACGTCCTCCCGCCGCCGCTTCATGCCCAACACCGCCTCGCTCGAAGACCCACGGGAGCGATCCATGGCAACCACCGCCGAGAAAGGAAGGGAGAGAGGTGGGGGGGAGGAGATCTGCGGTAGGTAGGGATGCGGAGATGAAAACGGCGCAGGTCGGGGTGAGATGCAGGAAACCATAGAAATGGGAGGGGGGCGAACCCTTTCAGACACACAAATACCCAGTACAAGCCAGGCCGGGAGGGGGGAGACGCAGGCCGGGCCGGCCGAAGCAGAAGAAGGCACGAGAGCCGCGCTGGGCCCAGGGCCCAAAATGGAGAGGGAGGAAATCAGAAAAAGACGACAACGATGGCGGCCCAGCCTGAGCAGACGGCCCAGAAAGGCCCAACTGAAACGGTACGGAGGGCCCACAAGCCTCACGCACAGGAGACGGATCTAGGGTTGGAGAAGGAGGAGAGGTGACCGTCGTCGCCGCCAGCGGCGCCGACACCACCGAGACCACCAGCGGCGAGGCCGCCGGAGAGCAGGAGGAGCGAGCAGCGCCACCCGCCTGAGAGGAAACACCACCAAAAACCGCACAGCCCGGCTAGGAGAGCGTCCCCGAGCGCTTCCGTCGCCGGACGCGCCTCACCTGGAGCCAGCCCGAGCCATCCACCTCAACAGAGACCACCGGACGGCCACGGCCGCCCGGAGCAAACTTCCGAACCCTACCAGACGCCGTCGACTCCGCCACCAGCGAAGAGAACGAAAGAGAAGCCAGGGGGACAGAGGGAGAACCAACCTCCAGATCGGGATCCGCATCCGCCTCGTCCGACGACAAGGCCCAGAACTTGTTCCTAGCTCCAGATCCTGAAGCGAGCGAGCAGCAAGTAGGCCCAAGGGGCGAGGGGGGAGGGGCGGCGAGGGAGAGAGACGGCGACGGCTGAAGGAGGGGAGCAAGGAGGGCCGGACCAGGGGACCGGAGCGAAGACGGGGAGGGAGAGGAGGGGCAGGGGAGAGAGGACGAAGGAGGAGAAGCCATCCTTTGTCCCGGTGTATGATGGGTTTTCACTTCATCATGATGGTGCCGCGGAGGACGACGACATGGAGCACGCTACTGTTGACGTATAATATACTGCCTAGTCTCTTCTATCAGATCGGTCTTTTGATTGCATTGGCTAAAGCATGCACTTCTACATAGTATCGGAGCCAAGAGGTCTTGAGTTTATGACCCCGTTGGCGCAATTAAAATTGCTGCCTAGTCTTTTCTATCAGATCGGTCTTTTGTTTGCATTTTCTAGAGCATGCACTTCTACTGCCACGACGCCACCCACCGTCGATGTCTACAAGCCGGCGCCATAGAGCTCGACTGCATGGAGCTCAACATCGTGCAGCCCGTCGTCTACTTCATCACGCCGGAGGGATGCCGCCCAAGATGGTGACTCAGAGCCCGTCGTCGCACACAGTTCATCAACTTCAGCAAGCCAGCGTCGGGAGAAACAACGACACCGAGCCACGATGGTGAGGAGAACACAACCCACGCAACGGATATGCCCGCGGTAGCTGCAGCACACACAGCCAGGAGGAGAGACCAGACCTCATGCACCAGGAGGTACCGGACGGATCCAGGTGGAACCCAACCTATGAGACGACAGCGCACCTGCAGCCGCGCTATCGCAGACCATGCACCAGATGTCATGGCAGCAATGGCACACGAGGCGCCGACCACAGCGGCAGCCTGCCCACGGCGAGCACGCAGGCGCCCATGGAGATGAAGAAACGGGAGCTGACGAATCCCTGCTAACTAATTTTATTTGTTACTATGTTTTTCATCTATCTGGTGTTACACGAGAAGAACAGCCAGGGAGAAGACCAAAAGAAGATGCACCCCTGGCGGCAGCATCAGCAAGATTGGGATCGAGATGGCAGCCAGATGGGAGGGACGCCAATGGCGGCGACCGTACGGTGGCTCGCTGGCAACCGTCCAACTTCACATGTGAGAAGACCGGTGAGAGGACGCGACGGCAGCAGCGACACCCGTCCCAGCTGGACGACGGCGACGTCAACACACAAGAGGCTGTTGCGTGTCAGGTCAAGCTAGCTTTGCAGAGGGCTTGAAGACATCTTGAGTTGCATGGCACATAAGAACCAGGGGTCATACAAGATCCCAAGGCCGGCGGCGAGCCGCACAGACTGGCGACGACGAGTACATCGAGACGAAGCAGATATTTCTAGAGGGTCTTTGATGAATAGGTCATAAAGTTCAGGTCGCAACACACAGATCCTCGGCGCATAGATTGCAAAGCACCTTTGATGAACAGGTTCATCGCGAAGGACCACAGGCGTACAGGTTTGGCACCACCCTCTTGAAGGTGACGGCGTGGCCGAATTGGAGTTCGCCGACGACGCAGCCCGAGAATCGCTTTTCCTTCATGGCATACAGATTCCCGACGGAACCAGTGTCCGCAGCGACGCAGCCCATGACCGGCCCCTCCTTCATGAGGCGCACGCCCCCGACGGATAGGTCAATGGCGAGCAGATCACATACGTACAGGTTTTGCACCACATTCTTGGAGGAGACGGTGTGGTGGAACCGGAGCTCGCTGACGATGCAGCCCGAGACTCGTTTCTCCCTTCATGGCGTATAGATCTTTATCCAAACCGGAGTTTGCAACAACGCAGTACATGACCGGTCCCTCCTTCAAGAGGTGCACCCACCGTGGCGAACAGGTCCTTCGCCTACAGGTCCATGGCGTCGCCGGCGCACAGGTCACTCTTTCGCGTAGCACCAACACAAGGCGACACGGCCTCTACGACACCACCTTCCAAGGCCCCGTGAGGCGGCACCTTTGCCTTGGCGGACCGCCAAATACTTGGCGTCTAGCCGAGACGAGGTGCTAACCACCCCGGTCAGGCCAATGTGAGTGCGCGTCAGTTTTCTTACACTGACGCCGGTCTCCCTAAACCATTACTCCAGCAAGGAGTAGCCCCTTGCATACCCCGACGAAGCTATTGGTCATCGAGAAGTCCGAGCCGAGTGCGACCCATAATACCCGAACACCAACTACTCTAACGCCGCCAATACCGACGAGGCACCACGGCGAGGGCGGGCGAGGCCACCGCAAAGGCCACGCTAGATGCTGCGCATGTACCAACGAGGACTCGGCGTCTGCCGCCGCCCACACACACATCACCATCATCATGCATGGAGAACACGAAGCGAAAACGATGAAGACGACTACAATCAGGAGCAACCCGCGGGAGCAATTAATCAGGAGCCTTCCGAGGCCCCGGGAACCAGGAGACCGCAATCACCACGGTCAGGCTGGCCGCGCTAGTAGGCCGCGCAGGGCACCTTTCTTTACGGGATCTTGTAATTTTATTTCTCCAATGAGATTAATAAAAAAACTCGTTTTCCGTACCCTTTTCTTTGTGTATTATGGTACACTGGCACACCCGCATACTTCTTTTTACCTTCCCCCGGCGCAAGTGAGAAATACGTTCCCCTCTTCCCTTCTTTCCGGAGCGCTTAGATATTTTTCTCGTGTCAAACAGTGTCAAAATCGTTTGGTGCAGTTCCAGTTTCTGTATCAGTTTCTGCAGCACATGGCTAATTCTCCAGCATCTTCGCTACCTATTTCTGCAAGCATGTCTGCCTAGTTCTGAAGAACACGGTGAACCTAGCAGAAGAATTCCTCTCCTACCACTTTGTGCAGGCCTCTCTGTAGTTCTCAATGGGGGACGAAACGGAGCGTATACTTGACGAAAATGTGCGGGAGGAAGAAGAGATATGATGTGGTGCCTTCCCAGGATACACTTACGGGACCAGAATACCTATTATATGTAGGGACCACAGGAATACGTGTTCTTGGCTGGTTCACGCATTCTGACCAAATTCGTTTTGTGGCTGTATGTGTTCAGAGCAAAGCACGTCCATTGCTACTATTTTGTTTTTTGAAAGGTTCGATGTTTTCTGTTGAAACGTCACATGCATTTGACATCCAAAATTCCGCAGATTACATGACCTAGTTGATACCAAACTTGGTGATGAGGGTGATGCTGGAGTTGGGCGACATGGGTCACCTCTAGCCTGTCTGTTGCCATGTAGGTGACGAGAACCTTGGTGCCACCAGGCACCAGGGCCAACCAGCCAAGGAAACTGCAGCAGGCACACGCAGAGGCCGTCGTCAGCCGCCCGATTCTCAAGCCGTGTAGGGCCCGAACCTAGAAAGCGACAATCACACCTCTTTTACATGTTTACTCTACGTAAGAGGAAAAGCCTTTGGTGCCTGTTAGGTGAAAGCAACAAATAGGAGTACAAAAAGGGATGTCAATGTCCAAATGATATGTGCATGATGTGGCCAAAATGGTATGATCTAGCTGCAAAATCCTAGTATAAATGGAGAAGCTAAGCTAGCTAAAGATTAACAGCTCCGTAACATGCCGCAAACCATTTCCTTTATTCTTAGTCAAGTATGGGACGTTAGAGTGAAACTAAGATCGTGCAACGAATATATGGAGCTTTATTTGCGGCAAAGAAAAATGGAGCAAGATAAGGCTCAAGTTGATCTGTGCAACATCTCAAAAACGAAAAAGAAAAAAAATGCTTAATTAAGGGCATAATTGAGCAAGTAGTGGTAGAGCCCTCGTCACTTCTTGTGGCTTGCTCTGAAGTCCGCGGGAATTTCTCCGAAAAACGGACCCATTCTAAACCTTCCCACAATTTTATTTGGTCGCCATATATCACCTGCTATTTTCCGTGGAGGCTTCATTAGCATGGGCCAACCATAAACGAGCAAGCCCATCAACGATGGGAAGGTGATTCTACCATCACAGATGCTTACGATTGCTCTTTAGATTACATAACGCAATGAACCTGAGTCGAGGGAAGGCAACATAGCTTTTTCGTCGTTATCCACCAACTCAACTACAAAGTCACAGTCACCCAAACATAGTTTTTCAATGTCGCGATGTGTCCTTCAACATAGTTTTTCAACGTCGCGATATGAAATAACCGCGTCAAATATATAAGAATTTAGACATTGATAGCTTGGGGTAAAAATGCAGAATTATATAGATGAGCACGGAACATATAACATAAATAAATATAGTCTGTTTGCCACTGCACTGCAGCAGGGGAAATAACATGAGGATATATAAATGCCAATGGACAATGCAGATTTGACAAATACGGAGCTGTAGCGCCTCCGTATTGATTGGGCTAACCTCCGTGATGAAGCGGTCCAAGACAACGCAGACATGGGCTTCATCCGAGATGTGGCGGAGCTGTAGCGCCTCGGCGAAGAGGAACAGCGGGATCTGGTTCTCGAGCATCATGGCGTCCCGCACCATGGCGTTGATCCAGTTGGCAGAGGAGGACACAAAGTCTGTGGCCGACTCCACGTGGTAGTTCTCAAGGAAGTCGAGGAGGAAGCACGTGTCGATAGCCATCATCCATGACAGCGTCGGCTCGCTCAGCTCGAGGTACCTACCAGCATCATCCATAATTTCGCATCCAAATTTTAACTATATCTCAAAAGCTAGAAACACATATATGATAATAATTAAAAAAACAATACATCTGCCAGCATTGTACGTACTATATTTGAAAGTATTAATTCGGTGCAGATTTGACAAATACGGAGTAGGTGCTATATATATTTATTCATCTTTTTCCTTATAAAAAAATTACCTTTCCTTGTCAAGCTACATGAATAGAATTTTAATTGGAAATTTTGTGACGACATGAATCTTCTTCACATTTTTCATGTTCGGCCCAGTGATTAATATGTATTACTGTGTGGTTATGTCTGTGCCATAATTATTTTCTTCGCATTTTTAAAGATTTCACATGTGCATGTTCTTATCTGTTTGAAATTGCTTTTACAACGCTTGCCACATGGGTTCACATGTGAACTATGACTAGCTAAGTACACTAGTACACCTCATGTCCCTAATGCATCCTACATTTCGATGGATTTTACGTAGCTTATAGATTTGAACATGTCCTCTGATGGTTTGTTGATTAAGTTTGAGTGAGTTTGCCATCTAACACATGTGGTGAGCATTTCAAAAAAAAAAATATGTGAGTTAGTTTAGAGCAAGACAAAGTTATCAATAGCAGGAGACCAAACGTTGACCAAGTTTTCAAATTTGCCATGCGGTTTATATAACTAGCTAGTTTGATCCTCATAAAACATTGCAATTATAACACACTATTTAGCTAGATTTTAAGGTTTCATCGTAATTATTCGCAAAAGCAACTGGGCTTATGTTTGTGGCAGACTGAAATGTATACCTTTGCAACATATATGGAACCAAGTTGAGAGATGAAGTTTTGACCATGTTTGGAGTTGTCAGATGGTCGATATTATTAGTTCTACATTCATCCAAAAGATTCAAACATTTTATATTAGTAGGAAAATATGACTTCACTCTGATTGACTAAGCAAAATTCATAGCATCGAAGAAAGTCAAACAAAACACTAGCGCCAAGAATCCTGATGGGAGGATGATCCAACGATTTCATGAACAACACCACTATAACAGATTAATTTTATTTTTCTTCTCTGATTTTTCTAACTAAAGTAACTGGTGTCATCTCAGTAGCTATGTCACACAAGTAAAAGTATATAAGTACGGGATGAAGACTAGCAGATTTTTGCATGAGAGAGGTAGATCTTGTAGCAGGAACTGTAGGCAAGGAAGATGGAAGAGGATGTATAAATAAATAAGGACGAGTCTACGTAGCGGCCGGCTGCTCGCTGGCATGCGCGAGCGGCCGGCCTAAAATAGAAATTCTTTTATCCGCTAGCGTCTGCTCTGTATAGACATGCATGTGTGTAATTTTTGTCCGCTAGCGCATGTATTTTTTAGCATTTAATACATTCAAATCAGTCACAATCAGTTGGAAAAAACAGATCACATATGCATTTGTTTCAGTTTTCAAATTTTCAAAAAGCTATATCTTCCAAACCGCGCTTCGGAATTAAGATCCGTTTTCACCGCTGGAATCCTCGCAACGTGCTCTTCAAAACTATATCCCGCATGGGGATGTTTCGACGAACTAGTCTTCCTGCCAACTAAACATCAATGTGTGTGCAACTAGACTAGATTGCCGCGCCAACTGAGCATATGTGTGTGTGCCAAAAAAGTCCTGCCAACTATATTCATGTTCATAATCAGAGGGGTAATAATATGCATAAAGGATCTGAACATATGATCTTCCACCAAATAAACCAACTAGCATCAACTACAAGGAGTAATCAACACTACTAGCAACCTACTAGCACCAATCCCGAACTTGGAGACAAGAATTGGATACAAGAGATGAACTAGGGTTTGGAGATGAGATGGTGCTGGTGAAGATGTTGATGGAGATTGCCCTCTCCTGATGAGAGGAGCGTTGGTGATGATGATGACGATGATTTCCCCCTCCCGGAGGGAAGTGTCCCCGGCAGAACAGCTCTGCCGGAGCCCTAGATTGGTTCCACCAAGGTTCCTCCTCGTGGCGGCGGAGTCTCGTCCCGAAAGGTTGCTTCTGATTTTTTTCTCATCAAAAGAGCTCATATAGGAGAAGATGGGCGTCGGAGAGCCACCAGGGGGCCCACGAGGTAGGGGGGCGCGCCCAGGGGGGAGGGACGCGCCCCCCACCCTCGTGAGCAGGGTGTGGGCCCCTGGCCTTCATCTTTGGCGACGATTTTTCTTTATTTATTTTAAGATATTACGTGGAGTTTTAGGACTTTTGGAGTTGCTAGGTCTTCAATATTTGCTCCTTTTCCAGCCAGAATTCCAGCTGCCGGCATTCCCCCTCTTCATGGTAAACCTTGTAAAATAAGAGAGAATATCCATAAGTATTGTGACATAACGTGAAATAACATCCCATAATGCGATAAATATCGATATAAAAGCATGATTCAAAATGGACGTATCAAGTAGCTATCGTTTTGTGCAGGTATGAGGGACTTGTGCGTGGCCTCCTACTGGATTGATACCTTGGTTCTCAAAAACCGAGGGAAATACTTACGCTACTGTGCTGCATCATCCTCTCCTCTTCGGGGGAAACCAACGCAAGCTCAAGACGTAGCAGATCTCACGAAGGGCGCAGGAGCTAATGAAATCGTTAAAAGCGTCAGCCAACGCCCAAGAAAAGTTATTAGTGTTCTTATCCGTAGGAGAGCGAAGCAAATTAAAGTCGCCTCCGATCACAAGTGGGAGGGTGCAAGCTTCGACTTTGTTCGATATTTCGTCCAGGAAGATGGGGGAGAGGGAGTGATCCGCCGGGCCATAGACAACCATAAATGCCCAAAGCGAATTGAGCTGACGGTGAAAAAGCACGGAGCTGGCCCAGAAGATACCATGATCAAAGGTGACAAAATCAAAAACATCGCGTTTCGACCCTAACAGAATACCACCCTTAACTATTTAATTTAAAGTCAGTGGGATCCTCTCCCACTATCATCAGTTCTAAAAAAACAGAATGCCACCCGAGTGTCCAGAAGAGGGAAGGAAATTCCAATCGAAGCGATCAGCCCCCGCAATAGAAAAAAGATCATGGGGAGAGAAGGAGGGTTTGAAAGTTTCAACTAAGCCAATCAAGTCTATATTATCAACCCTGACAATATCTTTAATTTGGTCCCCGCGCCCCCGAGCGCCGAAACCTCTGATATTTCAGAAAAGAGCTCTCATTTGTAGGAAAGATTTTTAATGCGCAGACTCGACCTGCAGGGTGCCAAGCAGGTTTTAGCACGTTTAGAGACACCCTTCTTCACAGAAATCTGAGGGACAACACCCCTAGTAGAGCCCCCCTCCTCCGGAACCCCAGCAGCCACAACTGAGGGGGCAGGAGGAGCCGCGGCGGCCTCTGTAGCATTGGCCATAGTCGCCTGGGCCACCTCATTGGCCCTAATAAGAGCAATCAGAGAAGAGGGAGATCCAAAATTACGATCAAGAGAGATGACAGAATCCGCGAGAACCTTAGTCAAGTGCTCATCCGAGTAATAAGGCAAAACAAGCCTTGTGGGTGAAGAGGTATTATGAACCAACGGAGAAGGGGCAGGAGGAATACCTGAAGCAGGGAGATCATGAGCCGCAGCACGCTAGCCGCCTTGTCAACCACCCGCAAACCACTGTCGCGGATCCGACCACTTTTGCGCGCCGTAGAGGAGGGGGAACGGATCGGAGAAGACCGAGCCGCCACCGGAGAAGCCTGGCCCGCCACGTCGCCCATATCACCATCAAGGCGGCGACACAGGCCCGACGCAGACAGTTTGGTCTCAGAGGAAGCCCGACTGCGAGCAGAGAACTTGCGAACAGAAGACTTGCGCTTGGAAAGAGAGCCCGTCGCAACACGGCACGGGGATGCAGGAAGATCTTCAATGCCAGAGAGTGACGGAGAGCCCGGCCGGGCCGGCAAGTTGGAGCACACCCCCGACAAAGGAGTACCAGCAGGTGGAACAATCGGGGCAGCCTGAGCAGAAACATGCACATCCATCTGATCCTTTCCTCCTTCCTTGTTCTTCGGGGCATTCTCCTTGAAAAGTTCGCGACTTTATGAACCCATTCCATCCCACTCAGAGGTCGTGAAGTGAGGGAGCGAGCTCCCGCTCATGTGGCCAGCATTGTCACCCTCACCGCCAAGGTTATCGGCTGAAGGAGGAGGCGGGGTGGGGATTGGGAAGTGGCGTCACCCTCCACACGCACCCGAAGCCTGAAACCATCCGCAGAAGGGAAGACATCGACACAACCATGAATGCACAAGGGGTCCACAGCCCAGATCTTGAGACCCACGGGACCAAGGACAAAGAGAGAATCTTGGTGAACCAAGATCGGCTTGCCAATAAGAACACTGAAGGCCATGACGAATTCTGTAGAGCGTAAGGTGGGAGGGACATCATCCACAAGGACCCAAATCTCCGAGGGGGGTGATATAGGTTTAGCCCCATTGGCAACCGCCTTCACCAAAACTACCAATTGATTAAGAGGGAGAGTGAAACTAGTACATGAAGAAATCATCTTGAGACTTCTCTTAGAGGGGAAGACCACAGCAAAATCAAAATCGGACAACTGTCGGATCTGGCAATCCCAACCCCCATCGTCCCACAGTTTGAGCTCGTCCAAGAGGGTTTGGGTGGTGATTTTGTGGTGTTTGATCGAGATGATCGCGGCGTTCGAGAGCGCAGGAGCGACTGCCACCTGAGGGATATCACTATCAAGCGCGAAGAAGGAGCAACCAGGGAGGCCTTGACCAAAAAGCTTAAAAGATGCACTTTTGCGACGGTTTTGGCAGTTCACGGTCAGATGGCCATCCTCTGTACAGATCAGGCAGAACGAGAGATTGAAACAGCGGGATTGGAAGTGACCAGGTTGGTGACAAGCGAAACATGTGAGATTAGGGTTTGGAGGTTGGAGAGCTGGAGCAGATGGACGGGCCAGTGGAGGAGGAG
>NC_041391.1:83769871-83785347 GCF_002162155.2 Triticum dicoccoides
CGCCAACGTCCTCCCGCCGCCGCTTCATGCCCAACACCGCCTCGCTCGAAGACCCACGGGAGCGATCCATGGCAACCACCGCCGAGAAAGGAAGGGAGAGAGGTGGGGGGGAGGAGATCTGCGGTAGGTAGGGATGCGGAGATGAAAACGGCGCAGGTCGGGGTGAGATGCAGGAAACCATAGAAATGGGAGGGGGGCGAACCCTTTCAGACACACAAATACCCAGTACAAGCCAGGCCGGGAGGGGGGAGACGCAGGCCGGGCCGGCCGAAGCAGAAGAAGGCACGAGAGCCGCGCTGGGCCCAGGGCCCAAAATGGAGAGGGAGGAAATCAGAAAAAGACGACAACGATGGCGGCCCAGCCTGAGCAGACGGCCCAGAAAGGCCCAACTGAAACGGTACGGAGGGCCCACAAGCCTCACGCACAGGAGACGGATCTAGGGTTGGAGAAGGAGGAGAGGTGACCGTCGTCGCCGCCAGCGGCGCCGACACCACCGAGACCACCAGCGGCGAGGCCGCCGGAGAGCAGGAGGAGCGAGCAGCGCCACCCGCCTGAGAGGAAACACCACCAAAAACCGCACAGCCCGGCTAGGAGAGCGTCCCCGAGCGCTTCCGTCGCCGGACGCGCCTCACCTGGAGCCAGCCCGAGCCATCCACCTCAACAGAGACCACCGGACGGCCACGGCCGCCCGGAGCAAACTTCCGAACCCTACCAGACGCCGTCGACTCCGCCGCCAGCGAAGAGAACGAAAGAGAAGCCAGGGGGACAGAGGGAGAACCAACCTCCAGATCGGGATCCGCATCCGCCTCGTCCGACGACAAGGCCCAGAACTTGTTCCTAGCTCCAGATCCTGAAGCGAGCGAGCAGCAAGTAGGCCCAAGGGGCGAGGGGGGAGGGGCGGCGAGGGAGAGAGACGGCGACGGCTGAAGGAGGGGAGCAAGGAGGGCCGGACCAGGGGACCGGAGCGAAGACGGGGAGGGAGAGGAGGGGCAGGGGAGAGAGGACGAAGGAGGAGAAGCCATCCTTTGTCCCGGTGTATGATGGGTTTTCACTTCATCATGATGGTGCCGCGGAGGACGACGACATGGAGCACGCCACTGTTGACGTATAATATACTGCCTAGTCTCTTCTATCAGATCGGTCTTTTGATTGCATTGGCTAAAGCATGCACTTCTACATAGTATCGGAGCCAAGAGGTCTTGAGTTTATGACCCCGTTGGCGCAATTAAAATTGCTGCCTAGTCTTTTCTATCAGATCGGTCTTTTGTTTGCATTTTCTAGAGCATGCACTTCTACTGCCACGACGCCACCCACCGTCGATGTCTACAAGCCGGCGCCATAGAGCTCGACTGCATGGAGCTCAACATCGTGCAGCCCGTCGTCTACTTCATCACGCCGGAGGGATGCCGCCCAAGATGGTGACTCAGAGCCCGTCGTCGCACACAGTTCATCAACTTCAGCAAGCCAGCGTCGGGAGAAACAACGACACCGAGCCACGATGGTGAGGAGAACACAACCCACGCAACGGATATGCCCGCGGTAGCTGCAGCACACACAGCCAGGAGGAGAGACCAGACCTCATGCACCAGGAGGTACCGGACGGATCCAGGTGGAACCCAACCTATGAGACGACAGCGCACCTGCAGCCGCGCTATCGCAGACCATGCACCAGATGTCATGGCAGCAATGGCACACGAGGCGCCGACCACAGCGGCAGCCTGCCCACGGCGAGCACGCAGGCGCCCATGGAGATGAAGAAACGGGAGCTGACGAATCCCTGCTAACTAATTTTATTTGTTACTATGTTTTTCATCTATCTGGTGTTACACGAGAAGAACAGCCAGGGAGAAGACCAAAAGAAGATGCACCCCTGGCGGCAGCATCAGCAAGATTGGGATCGAGATGGCAGCCAGATGGGAGGGACGCCAATGGCGGCGACCGTACGGTGGCTCGCTGGCAACCGTCCAACTTCACATGTGAGAAGACCGGTGAGAGGACGCGACGGCAGCAGCGACACCCGTCCCAGCTGGACGACGGCGACGTCAACACACAAGAGGCTGTTGCGTGTCAGGTCAAGCTAGCTTTGCAGAGGGCTTGAAGACATCTTGAGTTGCATGGCACATAAGAACCAGGGGTCATACAAGATCCCAAGGCCGGCGGCGAGCCGCACAGACTGGCGACGACGAGTACATCGAGACGAAGCAGATATTTCTAGAGGGTCTTTGATGAATAGGTCATAAAGTTCAGGTCGCAACACACAGATCCTCGGCGCATAGATTGCAAAGCACCTTTGATGAACAGGTTCATCGCGAAGGACCACAGGCGTACAGGTTTGGCACCACCCTCTTGAAGGTGACGGCGTGGCCGAATTGGAGTTCGCCGACGACGCAGCCCGAGAATCGCTTTTCCTTCATGGCATACAGATTCCCGACGGAACCAGTGTCCGCAGCGACGCAGCCCATGACCGGCCCCTCCTTCATGAGGCGCACGCCCCCGACGGATAGGTCAATGGCGAGCAGATCACATACGTACAGGTTTTGCACCACATTCTTGGAGGAGACGGTGTGGTGGAACCGGAGCTCGCTGACGATGCAGCCCGAGACTCGTTTCTCCCTTCATGGCGTATAGATCTTTATCCAAACCGGAGTTTGCAACAACGCAGTACATGACCGGTCCCTCCTTCAAGAGGTGCACCCACCGTGGCGAACAGGTCCTTCGCCTACAGGTCCATGGCGTCGCCGGCGCACAGGTCACTCTTTCGCGTAGCACCAACACAAGGCGACACGGCCTCTACGACACCACCTTCCAAGGCCCCGTGAGGCGGCACCTTTGCCTTGGCGGACCGCCAAATACTTGGCGTCTAGCCGAGACGAGGTGCTAACCACCCCGGTCAGGCCAATGTGAGTGCGCGTCAGTTTTCTTACACTGACGCCGGTCTCCCTAAACCATTACTCCAGCAAGGAGTAGCCCCTTGCATACCCCGACGAAGCTATTGGTCATCGAGAAGTCCGAGCCGAGTGCGACCCATAATACCCGAACACCAACTACTCTAACGCCGCCAATACCGACGAGGCACCACGGCGAGGGCGGGCGAGGCCACCGCAAAGGCCACGCTAGATGCTGCGCATGTACCAACGAGGACTCGGCGTCTGCCGCCGCCCACACACACATCACCATCATCATGCATGGAGAACACGAAGCGAAAACGATGAAGACGACTACAATCAGGAGCAACCCGCGGGAGCAATTAATCAGGAGCCTTCCGAGGCCCCGGGAACCAGGAGACCGCAATCACCACGGTCAGGCTGGCCGCGCTAGTAGGCCGCGCAGGGCACCTTTCTTTACGGGATCTTGTAATTTTATTTCTCCAATGAGATTAATAAAAAAACTCGTTTTCCGTACCCTTTTCTTTGTGTATTATGGTACACTGGCACACCCGCATACTTCTTTTTACCTTCCCCCGGCGCAAGTGAGAAATACGTTCCCCTCTTCCCTTCTTTCCGGAGCGCTTAGATATTTTTCTCGTGTCAAACAGTGTCAAAATCGTTTGGTGCAGTTCCAGTTTCTGTATCAGTTTCTGCAGCACATGGCTAATTCTCCAGCATCTTCGCTACCTATTTCTGCAAGCATGTCTGCCTAGTTCTGAAGAACACGGTGAACCTAGCAGAAGAATTCCTCTCCTACCACTTTGTGCAGGCCTCTCTGTAGTTCTCAATGGGGGACGAAACGGAGCGTATACTTGACGAAAATGTGCGGGAGGAAGAAGAGATATGATGTGGTGCCTTCCCAGGATACACTTACGGGACCAGAATACCTATTATATGTAGGGACCACAGGAATACGTGTTCTTGGCTGGTTCACGCATTCTGACCAAATTCGTTTTGTGGCTGTATGTGTTCAGAGCAAAGCACGTCCATTGCTACTATTTTGTTTTTTGAAAGGTTCGATGTTTTCTGTTGAAACGTCACATGCATTTGACATCCAAAATTCCGCAGATTACATGACCTAGTTGATACCAAACTTGGTGATGAGGGTGATGCTGGAGTTGGGCGACATGGGTCACCTCTAGCCTGTCTGTTGCCATGTAGGTGACGAGAACCTTGGTGCCACCAGGCACCAGGGCCAACCAGCCAAGGAAACTGCAGCAGGCACACGCAGAGGCCGTCGTCAGCCGCCCGATTCTCAAGCCGTGTAGGGCCCGAACCTAGAAAGCGACAATCACACCTCTTTTACATGTTTACTCTACGTAAGAGGAAAAGCCTTTGGTGCCTGTTAGGTGAAAGCAACAAATAGGAGTACAAAAAGGGATGTCAATGTCCAAATGATATGTGCATGATGTGGCCAAAATGGTATGATCTAGCTGCAAAATCCTAGTATAAATGGAGAAGCTAAGCTAGCTAAAGATTAACAGCTCCGTAACATGCCGCAAACCATTTCCTTTATTCTTAGTCAAGTATGGGACGTTAGAGTGAAACTAAGATCGTGCAACGAATATATGGAGCTTTATTTGCGGCAAAGAAAAATGGAGCAAGATAAGGCTCAAGTTGATCTGTGCAACATCTCAAAAACGAAAAAGAAAAAAAATGCTTAATTAAGGGCATAATTGAGCAAGTAGTGGTAGAGCCCTCGTCACTTCTTGTGGCTTGCTCTGAAGTCCGCGGGAATTTCTCCGAAAAACGGACCCATTCTAAACCTTCCCACAATTTTATTTGGTCGCCATATATCACCTGCTATTTTCCGTGGAGGCTTCATTAGCATGGGCCAACCATAAACGAGCAAGCCCATCAACGATGGGAAGGTGATTCTACCATCACAGATGCTTACGATTGCTCTTTAGATTACATAACGCAATGAACCTGAGTCGAGGGAAGGCAACATAGCTTCTTCGTCGTTATCCACCAACTCAACTACAAAGTCACAGTCACCCAAACATAGTTTTTCAATGTCGCGATGTGTCCTTCAACATAGTTTTTCAACGTCGCGATATGAAATAACCGCGTCAAATATATAAGAATTTAGACATTGATAGCTTGGGGTAAAAATGCAGAATTATATAGATGAGCACGGAACATATAACATAAATAAATATAGTCTGTTTGCCACTGCACTGCAGCAGGGGAAATAACATGAGGATATATAAATGCCAATGGACAACGCAGATTTGACAAATACGGAGCTGTAGCGCCTCCGTATTGATTGGGCTAACCTCCGTGATGAAGCGGTCCAAGACAACGCAGACATGGGCTTCATCCGAGATGTGGCGGAGCTGTAGCGCCTCGGCGAAGAGGAACAGCGGGATCTGGTTCTCGAGCATCATGGCGTCCCGCACCATGGCGTTGATCCAGTTGGCAGAGGAGGACACAAAGTCTGTGGCCGACTCCACGTGGTAGTTCTCAAGGAAGTCGAGGAGGAAGCACGTGTCGATAGCCATCATCCATGACAGCGTCGGCTCGCTCAGCTCGAGGTACCTACCAGCATCATCCATAATTTCGCATCCAAATTTTAACTATATCTCAAAAGCTAGAAACACATATATGATAATAATTAAAAAAAACAATACATCTGCCAGCATTGTACGTACTATATTTGAAAGTATTAATTCGGTGCAGATTTGACAAATACGGAGTAGGTGCTATATATTTATTCATCTTTCCTTATAAAAAAATTACCTTTCCTTGTCAAGCTACATGAATAGAATTTTAATTGGAAATTTTGTGACGACATGAATCTTCTTCACATTTTTCATGTTCGGCCCAGTGATTAATATGTATTACTGTGTGGTTATGTCTGTGCCATAATTATTTTCTTCGCATTTTTAAAGATTTCACATGTGCATGTTCTTATCTGTTTGAAATTGCTTTTACAACGCTTGCCACATGGGTTCACATGTGAACTATGACTAGCTAAGTACACTAGTACACCTCATGTCCCTAATGCATCCTACATTTCGATGGATTTTTACGTAGCTTATAGATTTGAACATGTCCTCTTATGGTTTGTTGATTAAGTTTGAGTGAGTTTGCCATCTAACACATGTGGTGAGCATTTCAAAAAAAAAAATATGTGAGTTAGTTTAGAGCAAGACAAAGTTATCAATAGCAGGAGACCAAACGTTGACCAAGTTTTCAAATTTGCCATGCGGTTTATATAACTGGCTAGTTTGATCCTCATAAAACATTGCAATTATAACACACTATTTAGCTAGATTTTAAGGTTTCATCGTAATTATTCGCAAAAGCAACTGGGCTTATGTTTGTGGCAAACTGAAATGTATACCTTTGCAACATATATGGAACCAAGTTGAGAGATGAAGTTTTGACCATGTTTGGAGTTGTCAGATGGTCGATATTATTAGTTCTACATTCATCCAAAAGATTCAAACATTTTATATTAGTAGGAAAATATGACTTCACTCTGATTGACTAAGCAAAATTCATAGCATCGAAGAAAGTCAAACAAAAAAACTAGCGCCAAGAATCCTGATGGGAGGATGATCCAACGATTTCATGAACAACACCACTATAACAGATTAATTTTATTTTTCTTCTCTGATTTTTCTAACTAAAGTACCTGGTGTCATCTCAAGTAAAATTATATAAGTACGGGATGAAGACTAGCAGATTTTTGCATGAGAGAGGTAGATCTTGTAGCAGGAACTGTAGGCAAGGAAGATGGAAGAGGATGTATAAATAAATAAATAAAGAGAAAAGGCGCAGTAGGGCCGGCCGGTACCTATGGTAGGGGGCCCGGATGATATCCTTCATGACAGCAAACTTGTGCACGAGATCTTCGAACGTGCGGTTGCCGGCAAATTGCTTCTCGGCGCGCTTGTCCGCCGCGAGCTTGTAACGCTCCATGTCTCTGAGTTTGGTCCGCTGGTGGTGGTAGGGTCCCAGGGCGAAGTGCTGCGGTGTGTATGCCTCGGGTTTCCTGGCCAGCAGCAACCGCGGCACGTCCAAGACCTTGGCCACAGCGCCAAGCTCCTCCGCGTCAGCCTCCATCCCACGCCACACCTCCTTCACCCACCACCACTCGCCCAG
This sequence comes from Triticum dicoccoides, assembly GCF_002162155.2. Classification (NCBI taxonomy): domain Eukaryota; kingdom Viridiplantae; phylum Streptophyta; class Magnoliopsida; order Poales; family Poaceae; genus Triticum; species Triticum dicoccoides. Next base: position 83,776,912 of record NC_041391.1, read on the forward strand.
CTCCATGACCGCGGCGTTTGTCACGGACACCCCTGCGAACCGTGCCTCCGGCAGTGGCTGCGCCGAAGACATGGTGCTGTCTAGTCTATACAATCTCTCCGGCCTCCTATATAGCTTAACTTAGCTTTGCTTAGTATACGAGTACGGGTACATTACTACGTTAATTGTTTGCTACTTGTGCGATCCGAGGTGTATATATATCGACTTGTTTGCTTCCCGTGGCTTCTAATTGACTAGACCGAGTTAGCTATACAGGTCAATGTATATAAGGCAATGCATCATGTGAGGCTTTGACTAAATGTGTGCTAGTTCGTTTTCGAGTTACTAACTCTTTTTATTTTTCTTTTTCTTTTTGTAGGAAGTAATCTTGGAGCATCTACAGTCGGGCCTCTCATGTCCGCCTCGAACGTCCGCACACTGACCTGGTCAATGACCGGACATGAGATAGAAGGTGGCCCTAAACCGGGGACAATAACCTTATTAACCCTCTTTGTTGGAGATCCAGTAGCATCATAATCTGTAAGGTAGTTCGAGGTTTGTCTGCCCGGCAGGCATCCTGAATGGGATCTCAGATTTTAGATGTTAGGTTTGGCTGCGATGCCTGTTTGGTATTAGGCCCAGGCTATCTGCGCCCCTTCATCAACTGGAAAGAGTGGCTTAGACGACGGCTTTAGTCTTACTGTTGTATTACTTTGTAAGGTCTTGTGAGAATAATTAATAAAGTGGCCGTATGCATCGCCCAGATGCAGAGGCCGGGGGTCATCCTCCTTTTCTAAAAAAAAAGTTTGAGGTTTGTCTTAACACATCCTAAACCTTGTATAAGCTAGATGCTCTCCTATAGCCATCTTTGGGTGAACACACCTATGTGGGCCCGATTGCTATAATAGTTTGTAAGATAGGGTAGCTCAGGAATAGGTTATGTTTGTGACCAATATGTTCCACCTGTGTGGTTAACCTTCTGCAGCATAGTACCAGTAACACATTTGGCTTAAATACCAATACAACAATATAATTTTTTATGACATACTTTACATTTGACTAGTTAAGTCTATGGTCGAAATTTAGCACAAAATATGTTGGAGACCAATTAACGAGGATGGAGGTAGTACATGCTATTGGAGCATGAGAAGAGGAGTGGTACACACATGCTCGTCCTGCGCCGCCTGATGGAGTCATGTATCTAGGGTAGGGTCATAGACCTGATCTAAATACCCTACCCAAGGACGCCCTTAGAAGAGATCACCTTCCAGTCGACCTACGAGGAACCCACTCGACTGACTTGAAGGACTCGACCATGAAGACTCACTCGATCGTCAGAAGGTCAAGAAGCACTCTGTACTGCAACGGTCTGTAATTAAGTAGACTTTATGGTAGTTAAGACACTTTATATGGGGCGTTACCAGTAACGCCCCAGACTTAATGTACTTTAAACCCTTCATTACGTGGGCTGACAGGGGTCCTGGCGCACTCTATATAAGCCACCCCCCTCCACAGGCAGAAGGGTTCGCACCCCTGTAATCCATACTCATATAATCCACTCGACCGCCTCCGGGCTCCGAGACGTAGGGCTTTTACTTCCTCCGAGAAGGGCCTGAACTCGTACATCTCTTGTGTTTACAACCTCTCCATAGCTAGGACCTTGCCTCTCCATACCTACCCCCCACTCTACTGTCAGACTTAGAACCACGATAGTTGGCGCCCATCGTGGGGCAGGTGTTTTAGCGATTTTTTGGAGAAGTTGCGATTCTTCCGAGTACTTTCATCATGGTTGCTACTGGAGTTTTGGTCGAGGGCCGCGAGATCCGTCTTGGCGCTCTCACCTTCATCGCCGACGACTCCGCATGGCTCCAGGAGGCTCCACTCGACGTTGATGCGCTCCCCGTCCGCGGTGCGACGCATTTTCGCGCATGTGTCCGCGGCATTCTGCTGCGACAACCGTCGACCCCGTATCGGTCGACTCCCCTATCGGCTACCCTCCCGGTCTCCCACCAGCGCAAGCGCTCTAGTCAGTCGAGGCTTCAGCGGTGGGTGAAGCACACGGTGGCTCGCCAGACTGCCACCGCTCAAGTTGCGGCAATCGAGCCCGACGAATCCCTCTACAGCCTGTTCGATCTGTCGACTGGCTCCGTAGAGACTGCATCCGAGTGCGATAGCAATGATCCGGCGGCGAAAATTTTGATGGTCAACGGGCCTCGCAGTCCTCCTGGCTTCGCCCATCAGGGCGGGGCAGGCGCTGGAGGCGACCCAGTACGGGACCACGAAGAGTACCAGCCCGAGCCACTCGACTCTCTGCAGAGGGAAGAGCTTCGTCGCAGGAACATGGATGCCCTGCATACTCCCATCGCGGGAGAAACCCTTGAGGCTCGCGCCTTGGAGGAGGCACGTTTGGCCAATCTGGCTGAACGCGCTCGTCTGGAGAATCTTCAGCGAGCACTCGACGAGCGCGTGCGGCAACGAGCACCCGATGCCAATCGACGTCAGCTCTTCCCGCCGACTCAGGTATATCGAACCCCAATTCAGAATTTAGCAGCTGCAACCCGTATAGCAGAGTCCATCCAGCCCTCTCAGTCGGAGGCTGGCAGAGGCTTGATGCAGATCAGGGATTTGCTCCGGGCAGCAGGAGACCAGAATTCAGCCGTGTCGCAGTCGCGTAACAGAATTCACAGTCGATCCGTCGCTGCGAATACAGTTCAGTCGGCTCATAGTCCCATATCGCCCCCGCGGCGTGAAGGACGCGAGAATCGGCAAGATCAGTACAGTGATCGACACGATCGTGATGATAGGCGTCGAGTACCCACTCCCCCTCCGAGGGGTGGGTCTTACGCTCCTCGGCAGCAAGATGACAGGCGTCAACTCAGTGTGGGGCGAAGAGCTCCAGTCGACCCCCGAGAACCAGGCTTCAACGCGCGATCCATTATCGTGCAAGGCTTGGTCGACCGTAACAGAGCCCATCGGGGCGGGCTCGACAGAGATGCGCCCACAAGCAGTCGAGTGCATGTTTCTGGTCCAGAATGTTTCAGCAGGGCTATCAGAGCCGCGGTAATTCCCCCAAATTTCAAGTTGGCAACAGGAGTCAGCAAGTTCACTGGTGAGTCTAAGCCTGAAACTTGGCTCGAGGACTATCGAGTGGCGGTTCAGATTGGTGGTGGGAATGACGAGGTGGCCATGAAGCATTTGCCCCTCATGTTGGAAGGTTCTGCCAGAGCGTGGTTGAATCAGTTACCTCCTAGCAGCATTTACACTTGGGAAGATCTGTCTCGAGTGTTCGTCAGAACATTTGAAGGAACTTGCAAGCGACCGGCTGGATTGACAGAGCTGCAAGTCTGTGTACAGAAGACGAATGAGACTCTCAGAGAGTATATTCAGAGATGGATCACTTTGCACCATACCGTGGAGAACGTGTCTGACCATCAGGCAGTTTGCGCCTTCAAAGATGGCGTCAAGAACAGAGAATTGAGTCTGAAATTTGGTCGAACCGGAGATATGACCCTGAGTCGGATGATGGAGATTGCTACCAAGTATGCCAACGGCAAAGAGGAAGACCGACTCCGAAGCGACAAGTACAAACCGAGTCAGTCGGAGAAGGGAAACACCAGTCGGAAACAGAAGCGGAAGGCTGACCGGCAGCTCCTGGAGAGGCTCTGGCCATGACTCTGGGAAAGTTTAAAGGAAAACCAAAAGGATCCTGGAATCCTAAGAAGGTGAAGGATAAAGAAGGGAACGACGTGATGGATATGCCGTGTCATATCCACACGAAGAAAGATGAAGAGGGCAATATCATTTACCCGAAGCATACCACTCGCCAATGTCGACTCCTGGTCCAGCAGTTTCAAGGAAAGCAGTCCAAGGACAAGGAGAAGGAGTCGGACAAGGCCGAAGACAAGGAGGACAGTGAGGGAGGATATCCGCATGTCAACTCTAGTCTGATGATCTTCGCAGATGTGGAAAGCAAGAGTCGACTAAAGGTCATTAATCGTGAGGTGAACATGGTTGCCCTAGCGAAACCAAGTTATCTGAGATGGTCCCAAACACCCATCACATTCGACCAGTCTGATCACCCGACTCATATTGCCACCCCCGGGAGGCAAGCCTTGGTGGTCGACCCAGTTGTCGAAGGCACTCGACTGACGAAAGTGTTGATGGACGGTGGTAGCGGACTGAACCTGTTATATGCTGACACACTGAAAGGAATGGGCATTCCGATGTCCCGACTGAGCACTAGTAACATGAGCTTTCATGGAGTTATACCAGGAAAGAAAGCCGAGTCACTCGGCCAAATAGCTCTGGACGTGGTGTTTGGTGATTCAAAACATTTTCGCAAGGAAAAGTTGACGTTTGAGGTCGTGGATTTTCAGAGTGCGTACCATGCCATTTTGGGAAGACCAGCTTACGCACGGTTCATGGCTCGACCATGTTACGTGTACCTCAAACTGAAGATGCCCGGTCCCAAAGGAGTGATCACTGTCACCGGTGATCGGAAAAAGGCAGAAGAGTGCTTTCAGAAGGGCTCAAAGATTGCCGATTCCCAGGTGACAGCGGTCGAGTTTGAAGAATACAAGCAAAACGCAGATCCGAGTGATTTGCTGCGATCCAAGAAACCCGCCACAGAATCTGCATTTCAGTCGTCCGGTGAGACGAAGCCTGTTCACATTCACCCGACCGACTCCAATGCAGCCCCGACCCACATCTCCACAACACTCGACCCGAAATAGGAAGAAGCGCTCATCCAGTTCCTCCGTGAGAACTGGGACATTTTTGCATGGAAGCCAGCTGACATGCCAGGTGTTCCCAGGGGACTGGCTGAGCATCGCCTTAGAGTCGACTCATCAGCAAAACCAGTCAAAGAGCATCTTCGGCGGTCCGCCGTCCAGAAGAGAAAAGCTATTGGTGAGGAAGTGGCTCGACTGTTGGCGGCAGGATTTATCCAAGAGATATACCACTCCGAGTGGCTCGCTAATGTCGTCATGGTTCCTAAGAAGGACAAATCGCTCCGAATGTGCATTGATTTCAAGCACATCAATCGGGCCTGCCCGAAAGATCATTTTCCTCTCCCTCGCATAGATCAAATTGTTGACTCGACCGCGGGATGCGAGAGATTGTCTTTTCTAGACGCCTATTCCGGGTACCACCAGATCCGTCTGTACGGACCCGATGAGATAAAAACAGCTTTCATCACTCCATTCGGGTGCTTCTGCTATATCACCATGCCATTCGGCCTCAAGAATGCCGGAGCCACATTTATGCGAATGATTCAGAAGTGTTTACTCACTCAAATCAGTCGGAATGTGGAAGCGTATATGGATGGTATTGTGGTCAAGTCACGAAAAGGTTCCGACCTGCTCGCTGACCTCGCCGAAACATTTGCCAACCTCGGAAGGTATGATATCAAGCTCAATCCATCAAAGTGCACATTCGGAGTTCCTGGTGGCAAGTTACTCGGTTTTCTCGTTTCCGAGCGAGGGATCGACGCTAATCCAGAGAAGATCGGCACTATTCTCCGAATGAAACGCCCTGTGCGAGTGCACGATGTCCAGAAGCTTACTGGATGCTTGGCCGCATTAAGTCGATTCATCTCACGACTCGGTGGAAAGGCATTGCCTCTTTACCGACTGATGAAGAAGGCAGACAAGTTCGAGTGGACTCCAGAAGCTCATGCAGCGTTTGCCGAGCTAAAAGCTCTGCTCTCCACCCAGCCGGTGCTTGCTGCTCCAATCAGCAAGGAGCCTCTGTTGCTTTATATCGCAGCCACAGGACAAGTCGTCAGTACAGTACTTACGGTCGAGCGGGAAGAAGAAGGGAAAGCCTTCAAAGTTCAACGCCCAGTATACTATCTGTCTGAAGTTTTAACTCCATCCAAGCAGAGATACCCTCATTATCAGAAGCTTCTGTATGGGATATACATGACCACGAAGAAGGTTGCTCACTATTTCTCTGATCATTCCATCACAGTCGTCAGCGACGCTCCACTTTCAGAGATTCTGCACAACAGAGATGCAACTGGTCGAGTGGCGAAATGGGCGATTGAACTTCTTCCCCTTGATATCAAGTTTGAGGCAAAGAAAGCCATTAAGTCCCAGGCAATAGCGGATTTCCTCGCCGAGTGGATTGAACAACAGCAGCCGACTGAAGTTCACTCGGAGCACTGGACCATGCTTTTTAATGGCTCTAAGATGCTGAATGGTTCCGGTGCTGGGGTGGTCTTGGTTTCCCCCAGAGGAGATAAGCTCAGATATGTGCTCCAGATTCACTTTGATTCCTCCAACAACAAGGCAGAGTACGAGGCCCTTCTGTATGGTTTGCGCATGGCCATTTCACTCGGCGTCCGTCGCCTTATGGTTTATGGCGACTCAGATCTAGTGGTCAACCAAGTGATGAAGGAGTGGGACGTAAGAAGCCCAGCCATGACTGGATACTGCAATGCAGTGAGGAAGCTGGAAAAGAAGTTTGAGGGGTTAGAGCTCCATCACATACCCCGACTGAAAAATCAAGCAACGGATGATCTGGCAAAGATAGGTTCCAAGAGAGAAGCCATTCCGAGTGGTGTGTTCTTGGAGCATATACACACTCCGTCAGTCAAAGAAGATCCTTTCACCGAAGAAGCTCCACAGCCCAAGAGTGCCACAGATCCAACTGAAGTTGAGGTCCCAGTAGTGGTCGACATGGTCATGGAGGTCTTAGTGGTCATTCCCGACTGGACAGTTCCATATATCGCGTATATCCTGAGAAAAGAGCTCCCAGAGGATGAGGAAGAGGCTCGACAGATCGTCCGTCGATCCAAAGCCTTTACCGTAATCAAAGGACAGCTATACAGAGAAAGCGCGACTGGAATTGGTCAGAAGTGCATAACGCCAGAAGAAGGTCGAATCATCCTTGATGATATCCACTCGGGGACCTGTGGTCATCATGCGTCCTCTCGGACCATCGTGGCCAAAGCATACCGAGCCGGATTTTACTGGCCAAAGGCAAATGAGATGGCAAAGGAAATAGTGGACAAGTGCGAAGGATGTCAGTTCTACTCAAATATGTCACACAAGCCTGCGTCAGCTCTGAAGACCATTCCACTCGTCTGGCCTTTCGCAGTATGGGGGTTGGACATGGTCGGTCCCTTGAGAACAGGTCGAAGTGGCTTCACGCATGTACTGGTGGCAGTCGACAAGTTCACCAAGTGGATTGAAGCTAAGCCAATCAAGAACCTTGACGCCGGTACTGCTGTTAGCTTCATCAGGGAACTGATATTCAGATATGGAGTCCCGCACAGCATCATTAGAGATAATGGGTCGAACTTTGACTCGGAGGAATTCAGGGATTTCTGCAACTCTCAAGGCACACGAGTCGACTACGCTTCAGTCGCCCATCCGCAGTCGAATGGACAAGCAGAGCGAGCCAATGGCCTGATCCTCAAAGGGTTGAAGCCCCGACTGATGCGTGATCTCAAGCATGCAGCTGGGGCATGGGTCGACGAACTTCCCTCGGTGCTTTGGGGACTGCGGACCACGCCTAATCGGTCGACCGGAAGAACTCCATTCTTCTTGGTCTACGGAGCTGAAGCAGTCTTGCCAAGTGATCTTCTTCACAATGCTCCTCGAGTTGAACTCTACAACGAAGCAGAAGCTGAACAAGCGCGGCAGGACGCAGTCGACCTTTTAGAGGAAGAAAGGGAGATGGCTCTGATCCGATCGGCTATCTATCAACAAGATTTGCGTCGCTTCCACGCCAGAAATGTGAGAGGTCGAGCCTTCCAGGAAGGAGATCTGGTTCTCCGAGTGGATCAACAGAAACAACACAAGCTTGCTCCTTCTTGGGAAGGACCCTTCATCGTCACCAAGGTTCTCCACAACGGGGCATACCGTCTCTACAATGTCAAGCACAATATCGACGAGCCCCGAGCTTGGAACGCGGAACTACTCCGCCCATTTTACACTTAAAGTTTTCACTCGGATGAGTTGTAATAAAATACTTCTGTAGTTCATGGATTACAAAAAATAGTGTCATAATTTCTCCATAATTTTTGTCACTTTTTATTTGTCCAATAAAATTTTCCCCTCAGTGGGTTACTTAGCCGCGAATCCGTTTCGCCTAAGTTGTAAAAAAAATCCTTACTGAGTGGTGAGCCAGCCTCCCACTCGGGGGCTTAGCTGCGAATCCGTTTTCGCCTAAGTTTCAACAAAATCCTTACTGAGTGGTGAGCCAGCCTCCCACTCGGGGGCTTAGCTGCGAATCCGTTTTCGCCTAAGTTTCAACAAAATCCTTACTGAGTGATGAGCCAGCCTCCCACTCGGGGACTTAGCTGCGAATCCGTTTTTCGCCTAAGTTTCAACAAAATCCTACCGAGTGGTGAGCCAGACTCCCACTCGGAGGCTTAGCTGCAGTCCAAGTACTCGCCTAAGTTTCAAATAAAATCCTACCGAGGGGTGAGCCAGACTCCCACTTGGAGGC
>NC_041391.1:83785727-83797667 GCF_002162155.2 Triticum dicoccoides
GGGCTTAGCTGCAGTCCAAGTACTCGCCTAAGTTTCAACAAAATCCTACCGAGTGGTGAGCCAGACTCTCACTCGGAGGCTTAGCTGCAGTCTAAACACTCGCCTAAGAACAAATACAACGTGCGCTCGCAAGGAGGATGAGGTACAGGCCGACTGCGACCCTCTCCTCCGAGCTACGCCACAAATACAACGTGCGCTCGCAAGGAGGACGAGGTACAGGTCGACTGCGACCCTCTCCTCCGAGCTTCGCCATAAGTACAATGTGCGCTCGCAAGGAGGACGAGGTACAGGTCGACTGCGACCCTCTCCTCCCAGCTTCGCCATAAGTACAATGTGCGGCCGTAAGCAGGACGAGGCGCAGGTCGACTACGACCCTCTCCTCTGAGCTACGCCATAAGTACAATGTGCGGTCATAAGGAGGACAAGGTGTAGGTCGACTGCAACCCTCTCCTCTGAGCTACGCCACAAATACAACGTGAAAATCCTACCGAGTGAAGAGCAAACCTCTCACTCGGGGGGCTTAGCTGCAGCCCAGTGCTCGCCTAAGATATAAAAATCCTACCGAGTGAAGAGCAAACCTCTCACTCGGGGGCTTAGCTGCAGCCCAGTGCTCTCCTAAGATATAAAAATCCTACCGAGCAAAGAGCAAACCTCTCACTCGGGGGCTTAGCTGCAGCCCAGTGCTCGCCTAAGATATAAAAATCCTACCAAGTGAAGAACCAACCTCTCACTCGGGGGCTTAGCTGCAGCCCAGTGCTCGCCTAAGATATAAAAATCCTACCGAGTGAAGAGCAAATCTCTCACTCGGAGGCTTAGCCGCAGCCCAGGGCTCGCCTAAGTAAATTAAGGAATAAGTCGACTGCAATAAGCGTCTTGCTTTAAACCTGCAAAAGACAATTCAGGACAAAAAGAAAGCATATTCGAACATCAAATTCAAGTTCAGATCGATACCTAAAGGAACCGAAAGTGCCCAGGCGCTAAGCCTGTTAAGGTTTATCGGTTACAAAATCACTCGGCATACCGAGGCAAATTTAAAGGGTCAAGCTCAAAGAAGTTTTTTACCCCTCCTGTGGAGGGCTGGAAGGTGCAACAAACTCATCAAGGTCAATCCCGTCAGCAATCCGAGTGGCGGCAACGATGAAGGTTTCCATGAAGGACCTGAAGTCATGCTTCTTGGTGTTGGCCACCCGAAGAGCCGCCAACTTATCTTCTCGCGCATCTTTGCAGTGGACTCGGGCCAGACACAGAGCAACATCTGCACCACACCTCGCAGAGGACTTTTTCCACTCTTGCACTCGACCAGGAACTGTGTTTAGTCGAGCCATCAGTGACTCGAGGTCATTCTGGAGTGTCTCCCTAGGCCAGAGCGTGGTGTCGATGCGAGAAGTGGCGACCTTCAGCCTTGCAAGATAGTCGACAACAGCGGCAACGTGGGACTCAAGGCGGAACACATTCATGGCTGCTTCATCGGTCACTGGAGAGTTGACGGGGTCCAAGTTTGGCTCCAGTCGACTAGTTTCCTCTTCAAAGTTTTGGCAGAATTCTGCAAGGGCAATCACCGAGTCAAGGCAATGGTCGAATCTAAAGATCACTGTTGAAAATGATTGTCGAGCGTAAAGGATTACCTTCGAGCATAAGGAACAGCTTCTTGGCCAGTCCACTCAGGAAGGCCTCCAGATCATTTTTCTTTCCAGTCAACTGACTGACCTTGTCGGTCAAGGCAGCTTTGTCAGTTTTCAGTCGACTGACTTCCTTGTTGGCAATCCCAAGAGCAGCTTTCAGATTAGTATTTTCTTCTTCGAGCTTGGTGACTGAAGCTAACTTCTCGCCAGCAAGCTTGGTCTTCTCAGCTAGCTCAAGGTCTTTTTTCTTCTGGGCCTCCTTCACCTTGCCTTCAAGTTACAGCAAGGTCAGATTTTGAAACAAATGAAGGGAAAATGGAGTCGTCGAGGTCTCACCGAACATACCTTTGGTCTCCTCCTTCGCCTTCGTCAGATTCTCCTGAACCAGCTTCAGATCCAGCTCGAGCTGAATGTGCTTGTGCTCCAGCTCGGTATAACGAGCCGCAAGGTCACAGGATTTCTGCGAAGAACCAATCGACAAAATATCAAAGATAATTCACTTCCGAGTGGATAAGAGAAAATCATGTGTTTCTAAGACTACAGCCGAATACAAACATTCGACCGTAGTCTCGGGGACTACACCCAGTGGGTGCACTCAGCGTGCCCCCACTAGTTCTATTAAAAACAGAGTCGACCAGTCGACCCCCCCCCCCAAAAAAAGACGTGTTCTTTAGACTGTAGTCGACCGCAAGCAGTCGACCACAGTCTCGGGAACTACACCCAGTGGGTGCACTCAGCGTGCCCCCACCGGTTTGGGAAATCCATTCGCCGCAGTCGAATGACGGAAAGACTGAACTTATAAAGCCTAAGGCCGACTGCCAGCAGTCGACCTTAGCCTTGGGGACTACACCCAGCGGGTGCACTCAGCGTGCCCCCGCTAACACGGAGTTTCAATCGACACACCCAGTGGGTGATCGCTATGGATTCCGGAAAGAAAAGCTTTTTTGATAGCATATCCTAACAGAACAGGCGATCCGACTGACCTGTACATTGCTTTGAAGAGCAGAACTGGCGTCGTAAGCTGCCTGGCTCGCATCCCGGATGGCCTTCACCTGCTCCATCATGATCCCCGCCTGGCGTTTCGCCTCCTTTGCGGCACTAGCTTGGTCCTCTGGGACGTGGTGCGTCGTGAAGAGGGAAGGTTGTGCGGCACTCGATGAAGCAGGGAGAGCACTCGTCAGTGGAACTGCGAAGGACACGGTGTGTCGAGTGGTGTTCTCCTCCTCCGTGACCAGAGTCTCGGGCGCCGTCACATCCTGGGCCACCCTGCCGGCAGACACTTTCCTGCTCCTTCTGTGCTTCAGCGGTTCCTCATCGTCATCATCATCAGGAAGAGTGATAACGACATTGGATGGAGCTACAGAAAAGAATCAGAATTAGAGATCATGAGTCAATCGACTAAAAACGGAATTAAGAGTATAGTACCAGGGTTTGAGGTTGCTGCGTCCTCCATCTCATGGTCGTCAGCCTTGCCTGAGGTCTCAGAAGTAGCAGCACTGCAGTTCCAAAGAATCAGTCGGCTAACTCAAGTGTCAACCAGAGATAAAGCTTGCACAAAACAAGAAGACTTAAGCAGCAGGTTTACCCTGATATGGTGGGGATGGACACCTTCATCTTTGGTAGGAGCTTGGTCGGCTTTGACGGGGCCACCTTGGATTGCTTCGGCGCCTTTTCAGTCGGCGCCGGAGAAGTGGTCCGAGGGCGTTTGGTCGACTGCGCGACAGGCGCAACCCCCTTGCCACATTCAGTCGCAGGGTCATGGGCAAGTTTCGACTGCCTTTCCGAGCGCGGTGGTGCGACCTCCTCCTCCTCCTCTTCTTCGTCCTCCTCATCGTCGTCATCATCATCGTCATCCTCAGCGGCATCCGAGTCCCACTCCTCCTGGCTCTCGCCCCCGCTCGCTTCTCCCTCCTCAGTCGGAGCCTGTGCTCCATTGGGCATCAAGTACAGCTCGGTAAGGGCCTGATAGACATCAAGACAAAGATCAATCGACCGATTTGCGGAGAAAACATAAATAAATATGACAAGAATACAATGGAAGGTAGAGCGGACATACCTTGTCTGGAACGCTGTGATGGTCGAGTGGAGGAATCCTTCTGGCTCCATGGGGGTTATCCTTGTTCCCAGTGACCGCGGCCATCCACCTTTCCACCGTGGCATCGTCGACTGCTTCCGGGTGGATCCGAGTCTCATCTTCAGTTCCGCAGTACAACCACATGCAATGGCTCCGGAACTGAAGGGGCTGAATACGCCGCCTAAGAAAAACTTCCAAGAGATCCATACCGGTTACTCCATCTCGAACCAACTGAACTACGCGCTCCATCAGCATCTTCACGTCGGCTTTCTCCTCCGGAATCACCTTCAGAGAGGAGGGCTTGTTCACTCGGTCCATGGTAAACTGAGGGAGTCCACTCGACTGCCCCGGCGTCGACTCGTTCTGGCAATAGAACCAAGTCGACTGCCAGCCTCTGACTGACTCGGGAAACGTCATGGCTGGGAAGGTGCTCTTGTTCCTCATCTGGATCCCCAGGCCTCCACACATCTGGACAACTTTGGTTTTATCGTCGCCCGGGATCGCCTTCTTCACGGTCTGAGAGCCACACGTGAATATGTGCTTGAACAAGCCCCAATGCGGTCGACAACCCAGAAAATTCTCACACATGGACACAAACGCGGCAACATAGGCGATAGAATTCGGGGTGAATTCGGGGTAGATTGTGTTCTACTCGTGCATATAACATCAACGCATAAAACCTAGGCTCGGATGCCATTGTTGGGGAACGTAGTAATTTCAAAAAAATTCCTACGCACACGCAAGATCATGGTGATGGCATAGCAACGAGAGGGGAGAGTGTTGTCTACGTACCCTCGTAGACCGTTAAGCGGAAGCGTTATGACAACGCGGTTGATGTAGTCGTACGTCTTCACGAATCGACCGATCCAAGCACCGAACGTACGGCACCTCCGTGTTCAGCACACGTCCAGCTCAATGACGTCCCCCGAGCTCCAATCCAGCGAAGCGTCGGGGATGAGTTCCGTCAGCACGACGGCGTGGTGACGATGATGATGTTCTACCGGCGCAGGGCTTCGCCTAAACTCCGCGACGATTTGACCGAGGTGGAATATGGTGGAGGGGGGCACCGCACACGGCTAAGGAACGATCCGTAGATCAACTTGTGTGTCTATGGGGTGCCCCCTCCCCCGTATATAAAGGGGGAGAGGAGGAGGGGGCCGGCCTAAGGGGAGGCGCACCCTAGGAGGGGGAAACCTACTCCAAGTAGGTTTGCCCCCTCCCTTTCCTATTCCAAGAAGGAGGGGGAAGGAAGGAGGGGGAGAGGGGGAAGGCAAGGGGGGCGCCGCCCCCCCTCCCCTTCCTTGTCCTATTCGGACTCAAGGGGAGGGGGCGCGCCTCTTGCCCTGGCCGGCCCCTCTCTCTCCACTAGGGCCCATCAATGCCCATTACTTCCCGGGGGGTTCCGGTAACCCTCCGGTACTCCGGTTTTTCTCCGAAAACACCCGGAACACTTCCGGTGTCCGAATATAGTCATCCAATATATCAATCTTTATGTCTCGACCATTTCGAGACTCCTCGTCATGTCCGTGATCACATCTGGGACTCCGAACAACCTTCGGTACATCAAAACTCATAAACTCATAATAAAAGTGTCATCGAAACCTTAAGCGTGCGGACCCTACGGGTTCGAGAACTATGTAGACATGAGCTAGAACTGTTTCCGGTCAATAACCAATAGCGGAACCTGGATGCTCATATTGGCTCCTACATATTCTACGAAGATCTTTATCGGTCAAACCGCATAACAACATACGTTGTTCCCTTTGTCATCGGTATGTTACTTGCCCGAGATTCGATCGTCGGTATCCAATACCTAGTTCAATCTCGTTACCGGCAAGTCTCTTTACTCGTTATGTAATGCATCATTCCGTAACTAACTCATTAGCTACATTGCTTGCAAGGCTTATAGTGATGTGCATTACCGAGAGGGCCCAGAGATACCTCTCCGACAATCGGAGTGACAAAACCTAATCTCGAAATACGCCAACTCAACATGTACCTTTGGAGACACCTGTAGAGCTCCTTTATAATCACCCAGTTACATTGTGACGTTTGATAGCACACAAAGTGTTCCTCCAGTAAACGGGAGTTTCATAATCTCATAGTTGTAGGAACTTTGTATAAGTCATGAAGAAAGCAATAGCAACATACTAAACGATCAAGTGCTAAGCTAACGGAATGGGTCAAGTTAATCACGCCATTCTCCTAATGATGTGATCCCGTTAATCAAATGACAACACATGTCTATGGTTAGGAAACATAACCATCTTTGATTAATGAGCTAGTCAAGTAGAGGCATACTAGTGACGATTAAGTTTGTCTATGTATTCACACATGTATCATGTTTCCGGTTAATACAATTCTAGCATGAATAATAAACATTTATCATGATATGAGGAAATAAATAATAACTTTATTATTGCCTCTAGGGCATATTTCCTTCAATCCTAGCTTTCTCCGCAGCCAGATCTAACTTAGCCTGCTCAATCCGGCTCTTCACCTGAGCGATCTCTGCATCATGCTGCTCCTTGTCGGCCTGGGCTACTTCTGTTGTTGCGAGTGCTGTCAAAGTGTCGACTAAGGTGCATAGGACGTCAGAGGGCGACGGGGGAAGGTCTCCAGCCCTAGCTCCCATTGCCTCAGAGGTTAACGCCCCGTTCGTTGAGGGCTGTTGCATGGGTTGTGATCCGGCCATGAAAACAGCAACCCTGGTTGGCGGATCGAAGGGGTCCGGAATACTATCGCCATCGGAACCACCCTCAGATCGGCCGTCCTGCAACAGATACAAAGATTCGGTCTCTCCGGATGAAGACTCGTCACCGGAATAAACAACTGTCTCGCCACCAGAATCCGATCCGTCCTCGGCTTGTACTCCATGCACTGCTCCAACGAAAACGTGCTTCACGGCGGGCTGAATCCGGGCTAATCTCGCCCGCTGAGCCGGCTCGACGATGTTGGGGAAGATGTCCGACTCAGGCCCCGGTTCGCCGATCTTGCCGATGAAGACGTGGATGCCGCCGAAGGGGACCCGGTACCCGTATTAGATTGAATCAGCCTCGGGACCCTAGCCTGCGTCGTCGATGTAGATCCGGCCGCGACGACTCTTGGTCATCCGGCCCACTGCGTAACCCTTGAGCCCTTCAAAACTGCCTTCAAGAACTCGAAGCCATCGTGCGTTAGCCCCACGGTGGGCGCCAACTGTCGTGGATTTAGCACGGCGGATGTCCTGGTGAAAGGACTTAGTCGTGAGGCCATCGCCCGGGTTAGCTTAAACGGGTTAAAGCGGACGAAGGACACAGGGAGTTTATACTAGTTCGGCCCCTTCGATGAAGGTAAAAGCCTACATCTAGTTTGGTGTGGTATTGATTGGGATTCGGTGAACAGGGAGTGAATCCTCTTTGCCTGTGTCTCGAGCTGTTGTTTCTTGTCCTGAACCGTCGCCGGGTCGTCCCTTTATATAGGAGGTGACGCCCGGTCCGGTTTACAGAGTCCCTAGGCTGGCTCATAAACATGTCCGCCTCGGTCTCTACTCTTCCTATCTTACATCCCAAGCTACATAATATGACGGTTTACAAACCACGGGCCTTATACATGGGCCCTGAGCCTCCGTGGGCTATAACCTTCTAGTACATATGCTACGAGGCTTCCGATAATATAATCTTTAATAACATAAACCAGATCCTCCTGCCGGTTTATACCTGATAGTAATATCCCTGACAATACTCTTGGGGTAAGCCTCATATCAAAATAAACTCAAACTTATTTGTGCAAACTCTACTCCTTGGAGCAACACTATCCTTTCTATTGGTCCAGGGTTCACTCAGTAAGGTTCAACTAAACAAAACGCACTGGTTCATCCATAATCCATATTCTCCTCATATCAAATCTTTTATTACTTCTTGAACCAGTATTCAATACTCCAATTTCCAAGGGTGCATCACTACAATTGATACTATCCACATAGTCGGGTATGGTCAACATTCCTTCCATCTTTATTCCTTTGTCCTAGCTAAGGAAGCTTTAGTCCCAAGGGAATTGTGCAATGTGATTCTTCAAATCATCAATCTTGCTTCATCCTATTGGTCGTGTGCTTCATCTCCATCATCTCTGCATGCACTCTACTTAGGCATTCCTGGGTATAACGAAGTCTTGCTTCGAGTATTTCTCAAATCTGACGTATGGCCTCCATAGCAGCTTCACGAACAGAATCGAAGAATGCTATTCGCGGTACTCGGGAGATGAAAAAGTATTGACCCACAGTCTTTGGGCAAACTCCTTTCACACGATGGAGGTGTACCTCCACGTACCAAAGTCCAACTCCATTCTCCATGAAGGGATAACCCTTGTAAACTGCATCTCCTTCTAGGTGAATATGCTTCATCATGCCCTTCAGGATCTTTGGATAATCCTGATCGCTGCTTAGGGTCATGATCGTTTCAGGGTCTTTGAGAAAAGACTCGTAAGTGGTTGTCATCTGTGGGTATAAGTCAAAAGGGGTTCTCAGGACAACATACAGACATCCTTGGGTAAAATGGGGTTGTTTGTCCGAGAAGGGTTTGGGGTTAACTGGACCATGGGTTCTAGGTTTTGGTCTAGGTGAGATAGCAAGAGAGGCATCCAAAATAGTCCAACAACTCATAGTATCTCCTTCTTGGATTCCAAAAGTATCAACTTCTATTTCTTCACACGTTATTACAATGTCATTTCTAATAACTCTCAATCAACACCTCTAAATGAAAGAAAGGTTCCCACTGGTACTACTATAATTCTCACAAACACCACTAACTAGCACATGTCTCCTTTGCCTTGGGACAATCTCTGGAAAGGTGCCCTGCTTCATCACAACGAAAACATAATATTTCTGACAAGTCCAGGGGTTTCTTTGTTGGGCAGTGGCTAGTGTAAGGACCTAAATCCTTGCACCTCAAACATGTGAGGTGGCTCAGGTCCCTTTTTACCGAAATTGGGTTCTTCTGGGGACACATGCTTTTTCTCTTCCCCGATTTCTTCGTTCCTATCAATTCTTCTATCTTTTGTGGATCAAACTCCACTTCTTCTGTCGGGAAGTCTCCCAGATACTCATGGCTTTCCTTTGTGCAATACTGTGAAAGGTGTCCTTCTTTTCCACATGAGTAGCAAGCACGTGAGTAATATCTGTCTAGTCCTTCTCCATCAGGGTCGTCAATATCTTCCTCCATCGCGGATTCCCTTAAGGTTTCCTTGAGGACTTCTTTCTTCTACTGGACAGTTTGTTGCACCATGGGGTAAATGTGACACTAAGCAGGGTAGTGGGTAGTCCCTTCACACAAGAAACAAGTAATCTGCCTAATTGGGCATTCTTCAGCTAGGTGACTTCCTTCACAATTAGGGCATTCATCCTTGTGCTCCTCCTGGGTGTGTCCTATTTCTCCACAAATCATGCAGGCACAAAGTTTCTTCTTCGGGTTGTCACCATGCTCTCGGATGAGACGGGATCCTAATAGAGACTTCTTGAATTCCTTCCAACTTCCTGCTCCATTACATCCTTGTAGGGCTTCATGCATCTTCCACCATGTTGCAGCACTTTTTGTAAAGTACTGAAGAGCGTATCGAACCTCATACTTCCTTTCAACCAAATTTTTCCTAAAGTGATCCTCCATGTTTTGTATCCATAACTCTGCCTCCGGCTGGGTCATTGGTCCAGAGACTTCAAGTCTATCCTCAATCATCCTCTATTGGTCCAAGGGTTTTTGGGATGAGATTTAGGAGGTGGGGAGAGAGATGCACTCAATACAACAAAAGTTTTGAAAAGACGGTTTTGTTTTGTGGCCGTCGGAAAACAATCAAACAAATGTCGACTCACAATCGACGCATCTAATGTAAGTACATATCAGGGGTTTGTTCTTCTACAGGTCATCATCTCCTCAAAATTGTCAACTCGTCAAACCTTTGGAGTATCCATTTTTGTAGCTTCAACACTTCCAAGGCATGGTGAAATCCTCTTTACTCCGAAGTGGTCCAAATGGTAAAGGGTATTTTCTAACTACTTAAGGTCAAAGGGAAGATTTGACAAAGCTCGGAAAAGAAGAAAGATAAGAATATTTTGACAAGATAGTTTTAGAGAAATCCTTTCCTATGGGCTTGCCAGTTTCTAGGGTCACATCCTACAGTCAACATGTGCTCTGATACCATCTTGTAGCGACTCGACCCGAATGGATCAAGTTTCTGTACTCGAGGATTTATAACAGAGGTAAATCACATGTATTAAGTAACGTAAATACTATTACCTCAATCAATCATAGCGGAAGCAACAAAGGTTGTGGATTTCCATCAACACCAATGGCAAAGTTGAGTGTAGACAGCGCAACCCTAACGTAACACTTACTCGTCGTATAAAACCTGCAACATGAGACGTTGCAGCCATGTAGGTCAGTACATTGAATGTACTGGCAAATTCACACTGTAATGATAATGAACAAGTCCTACAACTACATGCATATTTGGCTGGTGGAGGCGGTAAGGCTGTTTTTGCATAAAGCTGATTTTTCCCTACCACAAAGGAATGCATTTATTTAACTACTTTGTTAAATTTAAATCATGAACAGTTGAGAATGGTTCCTCCATCTCAATCCCAAACCAAATTCATTATTAACCCAACAAATAATTAAATAGAGTGTTGAGATCAACAAATAATCCACTTCTAGATACTCAAAGATGTTCATAACCGGGGACACGGCTACTCATGAATAGTTTGTACACTCTGCAGAGGTTTGTGCACTTTCCCCACAAGACTCGATCGCCTCCGTTGGATTTCTCGCACTGCATGATGTTTGAGAAACGGATGACCGAGACACAGTCTTTCAGAAGCATTCACTCTTTACCCCGGATGGACCAGTACACCTACATTCCCCCTACATCTGCTAGTCCACCACTGAAAGAGCTCACACAACTTACTCATACTGTGCCAGAGCCCGTAATTGCTTGTGGCTGCACATGGAAGTTTCTAGGCATGAAAAATATTATATGATCTCTTTGAGCCTGAGTGGCATTCCAATAGGGTGATCACACGGTTCCTCCGGGATCCCCTAGGACAACACTGGTTTCTCCAGGTGCCCGGCAACCACTGGGTGCTCCAGGGTGCCACAACCAATCCACCCAGATGTGTATTCAAGTAGCCACCTTAAGTTGAATCCTTAATTAACAACTGACATCTGTCATGGATACTCTCAAACCCAAACCACGTCTACGAGCATAGCATGGCAACCTAAGCATAACGTAGAAGTAACTCCCAAGGGTTTGAAAATAATGCAGGTAATAGGTTCTACCTCAATCTACTTCCCAGTCCCACAAGTTAAGAGATCCTACTCATGCAATGTGTTTGAGGATATAACTAATGCAACGAAAACTGGGTATTGGAAAATATGATCAAAGTGTGAACTTGCCTTGTACTGACGATGTAGAAGATTCGCACTCAGAACCCAGGATAGATCTACTCGTCACACTCTGGTCAATCTATCGTAAGCAAGCAATAGTAACCACACATAAGCAATCACTCAGAAGGATCGGACAGAACGAATAAACACTTTGGAAAACTTTGAATACAAACGAATGACTCTTGAAACAGAAACCAATTTCTAACAGTACCAAAATGATGTGAATTTGGCCTTATCAGAAGGTTTAGGTCAAGAGCTTCGATTTGCAAAAAGAATCAACTAAATCAGAGTTACGAAACTCAAGTTATGATCAAGCGAAGTTCAAATTCAAATCTAGTTGAATTCAAATTTTAAAACTTTTAAAAACATGTTTAAGTTGTTTTACTAGAAAGAGGGAATCGTAATGAATATGTGGGCATTGGTTTCGTTGGATTTGGACCAACGAGCAAAAGTTAAGGCCGTTTGAAGTTTAGGGGCTAATCTGTAAAATAAATATTTACATCTAAGTCCCTGGCCGAAAAACTAAACAGAAAAAGAAAAAGTCTAAAGAACGAACGTTCACTACTGAACCCTAAACAACGAACGATCTCTAAATAACAAACCAAAAAAACAAATCTAAATCTAGGGTTTTTAACAGAAAAACCTAAATAGAAAACTAGGCGGTTTATTACCGGTTCGAACGGTTCGAAGAAAACCGGCGGTTCGGGCGTGGTTCGGGCGGTCGGGTCGGACCCGGAGCGGATCGGAGCTGGAGCTCCGGCGGGTCCGGTGAACGGCGGCGCTGCTCCGGTGGCGGGGCTGCGGCGGGAGGAGGCGGGCGAGGCGACGCGGC
>NC_041391.1:83798490-83806978 GCF_002162155.2 Triticum dicoccoides
CAGCAAGGTGCGGCGCGGCAGCGGCAGCAGTGGTGCGGCGCAGAAAGCGAGCAGCGGCGGCGCGATGCTCGGGCGGCAGCGGCGAGATGCGCGCGGCGGTGCGAGACGAGAGGAGGGGGAAAACGGGACAGCGGCGGCGGCTTATATGGAGGGGAGGGGGCGGGCTTCTTGGAGGAGGGGGCACGGCGTGGTGGCCTAGCATGGCACGAACGCCGAGGTGGCGGCGGTGTCCATCGCCCGCACGGGGACGAAGACGGTGGCGAGCTGGGCGGGGCCTTGGCCTGGCAGCAGCTGGGCCGGCCCAGTTCGGCAGAAATTGTTTTTTTAATAACTATTTTCCAAACAAGAGAAAAAATTAAAAAAAACCAAATTATTATATAGGCATATAATATATCAAAAATTTCGGAAAAACAGATTCTACAAGATGGACATTTTCCTACTGTCAAATAAAATGCTCACAAATTCTAATAAATTGAAGAGTCCTACTGTTGTAATAAAAACCAATAAAAATCATTTTAAAATACCAAAAAGACTTCAAATTTATTTCTCTCCAATTTTCCGCTGTAGGGAATCATGTTACCCTATTTTCCATGTAATTTATTTTTGGAGAAAAATAATTTGAATAAAAACCAAATAACTCAATATTTGAAATTGAGTTCCAGAAAATTTCAGAAAAACTTCCAACTCATATTTCCTATAATTTGAAGAAGTCATTTTATCTTCTCTCGGGAAAATCATTGAGTTGCTCAAAGTTTCTGAATTGAAAATATTTCGAGGATGAAATTCAAAATCCTTTCAAAGCCCTTTATCATTTAAAATAAATTGAAGAAGTCATATTATCTTCACTCTAGGGTTTTGTGTTGAAAAGAATTTGAATCCCCTCGGAGATCAAAAAGCAAAGTGAAAGTTTTGGGAAAGTCATTTTATTCCCTCTTATTTAAATTTCAAAAGTTTCAAATTTCACTCAATTTCACACAGCACATCAAACGACAATCAAATCTATCTATGTATTATAACATTCCAAAATTTAGAATTTTGGGATATTACAATTGCTAGCCTCTCTTGTACCGCGCAACTTTCGCCAGTGCCATACACCCACCATATACCTTCCTCAAAACGGCCACCATACCTACATATCATGGCATTTCCATAGCCATTCTGAGATATGTTGCCATGCAACTTTCCACCGTTCCGTTTGCTATGACACACTTCATCATTGTCACATTGCCATGCATGATCATGTAGTTGACATCGTATTTGTGGCTAGGCCACCATGCATAATTTTTCATACATGTCACTCTTGATTCATTGCATATCTCGGTATACCGCCGGAGGCATTCATATAGAGTCATACTTTGTTCTAGTATCGAGTTGTAATATCGAGTTGTAAATAAATATATGTGATGATCATCATTATTAGAGCATTGTCCCAAACAGAAAAAAAAGAGAAGGAAAGGCAAAGAAAAAAAGAAAGGCCCCAAAAAATAAAAAAAAGGAAAAAAAGAAAAAAAAAGAAAAAGAAAAGGGACAATGCTACTATCTTTTTCCACACTTGTGCTTCAAAGTAGAACCATGATCTTCATGATAGAGAGTCTCTTGTTTAGTCACTTTCATATGCTAGTGGGAATTTTCATTGTAGAATTTGGCTTGTATATTCCAATGATGGGCTTCCTCAAATGCCCTAGGTCTTCGTGAGCAAGCAAGCTGGATGCACACCCACTTAGTTTCTTTTCGTTGAGCTTTCATACATTTATAGCTCTAGTGCATCCGTTGCATGGCAATCCCTACTCACTCACATTGATATCTATTGATGGGCATCTCCATAGCCCATTGATACGCCAAGTTGATGTGAGACCATCTTCCTCATTTGTCTTCTCCACAACCACCACTCTATTCCACATAGTACTATGTCCATGGCTCACGCTCATATATTGCGTGAAAGTTCAAAGAGTTTGAAAAAAATTAAAGTATGAAACAAGTGCTTGGCTGAAACTGGGGTTTTGCATGATTGGAATATTTTGTGTGACAAAGATGAAGCATAGCCTAACTATATGATTTTGTAGGGATGAACTTTCTTTGGCCATGTTATTTTGAGAAGACATGATTGCTTTGTTAGTATGCTTGAAGTATTACTATTCTTATGTCAATATAGACTTTTGTCTTGAATCTTTCGGATCTGAACATTCATGCCACAATAAAGAAATTACATTGAGAATTATGTTGGTTAGCATTCCACATCAAAAATTATGTTTTTATCATTTACCTACTCGAGGACAAGTAGGAATTAAGCTTGGGGATGCTTGATACGTCTCCAACGTATCTATAATTTTTGATTGTTCCATGCTATTATATATTCTGTTTTGGATGTTTAATGGGCTTTATTATACACTTTTATATTATTTTTTGGGGATTAACCTACTAACCCAAGGCCCAGTGCAAATTGCTGTCTTTTTGCCTATTTTAGTGTTTCACAGAAAAGGGATATCAAACGGAGTCCAAACGGAATGAAACCTTCGGGAGAGTTATTTTTGGAACTGTATCTTCACATAAGACTTGGAGTACACGTGAGGGAATGATAGAGGCGGCCACGAGGGTCCAGGGCGCGCCCAGGGGGGTGACCCCCACCCTCGTGGGCCCCCTCTGGCTCCCCCAATGCCCTCCTTCCTCCTATATATATCCATGTACCCTGAAAACATTGAAGCAACAGAGAAAATCATAATTCCACCACCGCAACCTTCTGTTCCCGTGAGATCCCATATTGGGGCCTGTTCCGGAGCTCCGCCGGAGGGGGGATCGATCACGGAGTGCTTCTACATCAACACCATAGCCTCACCAATAAGTTGTGAGTAGTTTACCACAAACCTTCGGGCCCATAGTTATTAGCTAGATGGCTTCTTCTCTCTTTTTGGATCTCAATACAAAGTTCTCCTCGATCTTCGAGGAGATCTATTCGATGTAATCTTTTTGCGGTGTGTTTGTCGAGATCCGATGAATTGTGGGTTTATGATCAAGATTATCTATGAACAATATTTGATTCTTTTCTGAAATCTTTTATGTATGATTATAATATCCTTGCAAGTCTCTTCGAATTATTTGTTTGGTTTGGCCTACTAGATCTATATATAGTTCTTGCAATGGGAGAAGTGCTTGGCTTTGGGTTCAATCTTGCGGTGTCCTTTCCCAGTGACAGCAGGGGCAGCAAGGCACGTATTGTATTGTTGCCATCGAGGATAAAAAGATGAGTTTTATATCATATTACTTGAGTTTATCCCTCTACATCATGTCATCTTGCTTAAAGCGTTACTCTGTTCTTATGAACTTAATACTCTACATGCATGCTGGATAGCGGTCGATGTGTGGAGAATAGTAGTAGATGCAGAATCATTTCGGTCTACTTGTTACAGACGTGATGCCTATATATAATGATCATGCCTAGATATTCTCATAACTATGCGCTTTTCTATCAGTTGCTCGACAGTAATTTGTTCACACACCGTAGAATTCTGCTATCATGAGAGAAGCCACTAGCGAAACCTATGGCCCCCCGGGTCTATTCTCATCATATTAATCTTCCATCTACTTTACTTTGCTTTCTTTAATTTATGTTCTTATACCAAAAATTACCAAAAATATTATACTATCATATCTATCAGATCTCACTTTCGTAAGTGACCATGAAGGGTTTGACAAGCCCTTATCGCATTGGCTGCTAAGTTCTTATTTGTTTGTACAGGTGCGAGGGACCTCGCGCATGATCTCCTATTGGATTGATACCTTGGTTCTCAAAAACTGAGGGAAATGCTTACGTTACTGTGCTGCATCACCCTTTCCTCTTCGAGGGAATACAACACAACCTCGAGAAGTAGCAAGGTGCGGCACACTCATTCGGTTGACCGCTTCGGCTCGTCATTAGGGTTTGCAAGTGTTGCGAATAGCCACCTCCACTCGCCGCCGGTTGTGTGATCGGACCTAGCAGTCCGCCGCACGACGTTTCTCCTGCACGCGTGGATACCGTTAGTGGCGGTGCACTTGCGCCGCTCCGGCGAACCTATTTGCGGGATCCAATCAGCTACGTGGGAGATCGACGAGGAGGAAACGACTCCGGAGACATGTTGCCCCAACTCTACTTCCGCTGCACGGCACTGCGCGTCTAGTGGTAACGATATGTGATCCATCTTCCTTAGCATGTTCTCGATGTTCTTCGTGTAGGAAAATTTAAATTTGCAGTCGACGCACCCTACGGTAGAACCCAACACATTAGATAAGGGATACCATGTATTGCGGGGCCAACCCCATGATCCACTTTGCATCCCAAACTTTGCAATTTATCTATGAGTAATAGTACTTGGCTTACGTAAAAGAAATATCAGAGAAAATGGCTGCTATGGCAGTGTTATTTGTGTATCAATCTCTTTCTTTTTTGAATGAATTTGTTTTCTTAACCTAACTAACATCAAGCTTTGCAACGCGGCCCATCAGGCGACTTGAGCAATGCAACGTCGAAAGCAGTGTGAACAAAGCGCCATATTCAGTGGTAGTGGGGGCATGCAGGTGGTGGTGACAGCATGAGATTATTCCTCAGACGAAAAGCCAAAGTAGACATGGTACCAACCTAGCCTATTGAAGGATAGATGGATGCATCAGGGAAACTACGACTAGTGGTAGTATATTATGAGAAATTGACAAATGAGCGCACCATCCCCCATATGTTTTCTTATTAAAATGTTCCGGATGTATATAAAAAATATAGAACGTGTACTCAAGAAATTGAACTTCAAAACATATATCTAAAATATTATTGATCATGTATAAAACTATGTTAATTATATAATATTTCAAAAATGTTAACCGTGTATACAGAAATGTTCCTGATATATAACAAAATGTATAATGTGTATGAAACAAGTAGTCATGATATACAAAAAGTTGAAAAAAAAGTTATTTTTCTATTTAAAAATTATTAAATATGTACCAAAAATATTCATTATGTACATCAAGTATGTTGAACATTTATTACAAATTTTGTACATCAAAATATAAATTTTCAAAAACGTAGATCATTTATAAAAAATGTTAATCATATATTTTCAAATTTGTTAATCATATATTGTAGAAAATGTTCGCATATACATAAAACGAAAATCTAAAATGTGTATCAAAAAAGTAGTCATCAAATATAAAATGTAAAAGTGTTAATATGGTATTTAAAAAAATATTTATCAAGTATAAAAAATGTTCCTAATGTATATGTAAAATGTACAAGTGTGCATGACAATGTAGACATGTGGTGAAAAAATGATAAAAGCCATGAAAATCAAAAAAATGGAAGAAACAAACAAAAGAATTACCTCAAAACGAAAACCCCAAATAAAACCGTGATAACCCATGGTGAAACAAAGAAAACTAAACTAAACTAAATAAAACTGATGCAAACTAAGAAAGAAATACAAAGTCCAAAGAAAATATTATAGAAAAGAAAAAACACATATAAACGGATAAATGAGCGAGAAGTCGAAGGAAAGTAAAGGAAAGAAATAACCAGTAAAAATGGAATAAAGTGATGAAAAAAAGTAAGAGCAAATGAGAAACCAAAAAAAGCCCAGGAACAAGCAGAGCAGCGAAAGAAAAACAAATAAGAATCAAAAAGGAAAAAAAGGTCGAGCAAACATGGAGAGTGGATGAGCCAATCAACACACAAAAATGAGCTCATTAATTTAGATAGCATGGTAAACCTTCATATCAGCAGAAGCTAACCTCGTTGTAAGCAAGACATATCTCACGCGACCTTGGAACCCCTCAGGCCCAGGGCTCCTATGTGGGGCCTTAAGCACCACTAGGAGAAACAGGCCCTCACGAGCCCTCGCTTGGTGGCCGACCCATGTGAAAGGCGAGTTCTCAATCGTATTTGACTGGTCCCTCCTTTAGTCGCAGTCAACTAGTTCCCGTCAATCGTGTACTTTTAAGAAAAATAGTAAACTTTTTATAAACTGAAAGGGCATAAAACATTAGAAAGTTCATTGGAAAAATAATAATCAAATTAAAAAACAAAACTTCACTCAATTTCATAAATTTTTATCAAATTCAACTTTTTATCATATTTGAAAAATTATCACATTTGAAAAAAATTAGTGAATTTGCAAAAATTTCATTGATTTTGAAAAAAGATCATCCAACTTGAAAACAAATTGATTAATTTAAATTTCACACATTTATGAAAGGAAAAAAGAAACATAAAAGAAAGAAAAAAGAAAGGGCAGACCCCAGATGAGCAGTGCAGGAAAAAAATTGAACAAGGAAAGAAATGGGTCGGCCCGCTAAAAAACCTTAGTGCACAGGGGGCACGTGCACCCTGTACCGAATGGCCTTTCAGTGGACGAGCTTGTATACGGCGTTGCAGGTGCCCGTTGGCTGTACCGGCGCTAGCTAGTGACGCCTAGTGGGCTAGCCACCGACTGACTACATAAGGAAACATGAAAAGAAGAAAGTAGTACTAATCGAAAATATGGGACCGCTGGGATTCAAACAAAGCACCTCTACACTCATAGCTTAACGGAATAACCACCATACCATCCTAAATCTTTTGTATATTCCAGGGAAACCATGCTAGTTAATATTTTCTTTACTAAAACCTTAACGTATAACTAATATAAATTATATAAAAAAAGTAAATTTAAAAACAAGATCATCGATGTTTAGAAAAATTTCATAAAATTTATAAAGTTCATCAATTTTTAAAAATATATCATTGATTTTGAAAAAAAAAGTTCATCAATTTTAAAAGAAAGTTTAAAAAAGAGTTCATCAATTTTGAAAAAAGTTAATTGAATTTCAAAAACTGTTCATTGATTTTGAAAAGAATTCATGAATTTTGGAAAAGGTTAATCAGTCTTCAAAATTAGTTCATTGATTTTGAAAAAAGAACATTGGTTTTGAAACAAATTAAACAATTTTTAAAAGAGTTCATTGATTTTGAAAAAAAGTTCATTAAAACTAGCAAAAGAAAAAATAAAAGTATAAAAACCAAACAAAACTGTTTTGAATTAAAAGGAAAAAAAGAAAAATGAGAAAAGAAAAAGTAGAACAAAACTTTTCGGAATAAAAAAGAAAAAAGGGAAAAAGAAAATGAAAAAAGAATTAAAGAAATGAAAAGACGTAAGGCCTAAATAAAGAATAACCAGTAGATGGCCAACTACCCCGACACGGTGGGGGTGATTACTGAACGCGTCGTCGTTCTTTTTGTTTGCCCAGATCTTGGTCGGTCGGCCCTCCCTTGTAGGGCCACAGCAGGCCCTGTCAAGACCTATCGACTTCTCACATTAATTAGATCAGGGATACCATGTATTGCGGGGCCAACCCCATGATCCACTTTGCATACAAACTTTGTAATTTATTTTTGAGCAATAATACTTGGCTTACGTAAAAAAATATCAGAGAAAATGGCTGCTATGGCAGCGTTATTTCTGTATCTGAATTATACCAACAAATGGACATCCGTGTATATGAGATAAAATGTGATTAATCCACCATTTTGAGAGGTTGCTAGCTTGTGAATCCGTCAGGGCAATGGAAGAAGATGTTTTCTTAAGCTATGTATAGTAATAATGTCTAAAACACGGCCGGCTGGTGGGTCAGCAACGCGCACAGTCAATCTCTTTCTTTTTTGAATGAATTTGTTTTCTTAACCTAACTAACATCAAGCTTTGCAACGCAGACCATCAGGCTACTTGGGCGATGCAACGTCGAAAGCAGTGTGAACAAAGCGCCATATTCAGTTGTAGTGGGGGCATGCAGGTGGTGGTGATAGCATGAGATTATTCCTCGGACGAAAAGCCAAAGTAGACATGGTACCAACCTAGCCTATCGAAGGATAGATGGATGCATCACGGAAACTGCGACCAGTGGTAGTATATTATGAGAAATTAACAAATGAGCGCACCATCCTCCATATGTTCTCTTATTAAAAATGTTCCGGATGTATATAAAAAATATAGAACGTGTACGCAAGAAATTGAACCTCAAAACATATATCTAAAATATTATTGATCATGTATAAAAGTATGTTAATTATATAATATTTCAAAAAGGTTAACCGTGTATACATAAATGTTCCTGATATATAACAAAATGTATAATGTGTATGAAAATAGTAGTCATGATATACAAAAAGTTGAAAAAAAGTTAATCTTCTATTTAAAAATTGTTAAATCAAATATGTTGAACATTTATTACAAATTTTGTACATAAATATATAAATTTTCAAAAATGTTGATCATGTATAAAAAATATAAATCATATATTTTCACATTTGTTAATCATATATTGTAGAAAATTTTCCCATAAACATACAACGAAAATGTAAAATGTGTATCAAAAAAGTAGTCATCAAATATAAAATCTAAAAGTGTTGACATGGTTTTAAAAATATATTCAACAAGTATAAAAAATGTTCCTAATGTATATGTAAAATGTACAAGTGTGCATGACAATG
>NC_041391.1:83852167-83862798 GCF_002162155.2 Triticum dicoccoides
GACCATCAGGCTACTTGGGCGATGCAACGTCGAAAGCAGTGTGAACAAAGCGCCATATTCAGTTGTAGTGGGGGCATGCAGGTGGTGGTGATAGCATGAGATTATTCCTCGGACGAAAAGCCAAAGTAGACATGGTACCAACCTAGCCTATCGAAGGATAGATGGATGCATCACGGAAACTGCGACCAGTGGTAGTATATTATGAGAAATTAACAAATGAGCGCACCATCCTCCATATGTTCTCTTATTAAAAATGTTCCGGATGTATATAAAAAATATAGAACGTGTACGCAAGAAATTGAACCTCAAAACATATATCTAAAATATTATTGATCATGTATAAAAGTATGTTAATTATATAATATTTCAAAAAGGTTAACCGTGTATACATAAATGTTCCTGATATATAACAAAATGTATAATGTGTATGAAAATAGTAGTCATGATATACAAAAAGTTGAAAAAAAGTTAATCTTCTATTTAAAAATTGTTAAATCAAATATGTTGAACATTTATTACAAATTTTGTACATAAATATATAAATTTTCAAAAATGTTGATCATGTATAAAAAATATAAATCATATATTTTCACATTTGTTAATCATATATTGTAGAAAATTTTCCCATAAACATACAACGAAAATGTAAAATGTGTATCAAAAAAGTAGTCATCAAATATAAAATCTAAAAGTGTTGACATGGTTTTAAAAATATATTCAACAAGTATAAAAAATGTTCCTAATGTATATGTAAAATGTACAAGTGTGCATGACAATGTAGACATGTGGTGAAAAAAAAATGATAAAAGCCATGAAAATCAAAGAAATGGAAGAAAGAAACAAAATAATTACCTCGAAACAAAAACCCCAAATAAAACCGTGATAACCCATGAGGAAACAAAGAAAACTAAACTAAACTAAATAAAACTGATGCAAACTAAGAAAGAAATACAAAGTCCAAAGAAAATATTATAGAAAAGAAAAAACACATATAAACGATGAAAAATGGAATAACCAGTAAAACTGGAATAAAGCGATGAAAAAAAGTAAGAGCAAATGGGAAACCAAAAAAAAGCCGATGAACAAGCAGAACAGCGGAAGAAAAACAAATAAGAATCAAAAAGGAAAAAAAAGCACGAGCAAACATGGCGAGCGGATGAGCCAATCAACACACAGAAATGAGCTCATTAATTTAGATAGCACGGTAAACCTTCAGCTCGATAGAAGCTAACCTTGCTGTAAGCAAGACATATCTCACGCGACCTTGGAACCCCTCAGGCCCAGGGCTCCTATGTGGGGCCTTAAGCACCACTAGGAGAAACAGGCCCTCACGAGCCCTCGCTCGGTGGCCGACCCATGTGAATGGCGAGTTCTCGATCGAATTTCTTTTCTTAACCTAACTAACATCAAGCTTTGCAACGCGGCCCATCAAGCGACTCGAGTGCACCTCAAAAAAAAATCAAGCGACTTGAGCGATGCAACGTCGAAAGCAGTATGAACAAGGGGCCATATTCAGTGGTAGTGGGGGCATGCAGGTGGTGGTGACAGCGTGAGATTATTCCTCGGACGAAAAGCCAAAGTAGATATGGTACCAACCTAGCCTATCGAAGGATAGATGGATGCATTCGGGATACTGCGACCAGTGATACTATATTATGAGAAATTAACAAATGAGCGCACCATCCCGATATGTTCTCTCCGCTAGCTCGCGTGGATATTGTCCCTTCTGCTGTCTTGCATGTTTCGCTCACTCTCTCTCTATCTCTGGCGGCACGCAGATTCAATACTGTACACACAACTTTTGATGAAAAAAGGCAAAAGGCACATTCATACAATCATCCTAGCCTGCGTCCTCTAGCTGCTCGGTGTAAAGCCGATCATATTACTACACACCCACCCACCATGCATGCGTATTAGAGTATGGTTAGGGTTGTAATCGATGTGATCTTGTCCATGATTCCTCTTTATCCTCCACAAACCCACCCACCCACCATGCAGATTCCACTGTGCATGACATGATGCTGGCATTGAGTCAACATAATTTGTCGGGAATAATACTATATTGGGTCCCACCAAGGCATGCCTATTGACAACAGTAGGTGCCGCTCAGCACAAAGCTGAGCATGCAAGTGCATGGGGTGCCAACGTGAGATTATTCCTGGAAGGAAAAGGCCGGCAATTTAAAAGCCAAAGTTCACGCGACAACTACCTACTGTTGTCTCTGGATACAAAGGCCGATGCATCCGAGAAATTGCGAGTGAACTCAGATCTGAACTCGAATGGTCATCAAGTATACATA
Source organism: Triticum dicoccoides (assembly GCF_002162155.2). Classification (NCBI taxonomy): domain Eukaryota; kingdom Viridiplantae; phylum Streptophyta; class Magnoliopsida; order Poales; family Poaceae; genus Triticum; species Triticum dicoccoides. Next base: position 83,854,467 of record NC_041391.1, read on the forward strand.
CACGTATTTATACATAGTATATTGTTCTTGTTGGACAAACACACAGCTTCAGCAGTAACAAGGACGTGAATGCCTGAATCAACTATTTGTTTCCTCTTAAGGGCATCTCCAACGCCGACTTGCAAATATCTTCGGTATATATTCGTTTTTGTGTCCGGACTTGATCCGTGGACATGACACCGGAGTGAGACATCCAATGCTAATCACAAAGTATTCGGTTGAGAGGAGAAAAACTAGGTGGGTACCATGCATGTGCTGGACTATTTGTGGTGTGCTGTCAGGTTTGGAGTGGAGAGAGGAGGAGGAGACCATGCATAGGAAGAGAGAGAAAAGAGAGGAGGACTATGCGGAGGTTTTTGGTTGGTCAATCGGATATCCGGACCATTATATCTCCCTCAAGTTTGTCTGCACTTTGCTAGAAAACAGGCGTCACCATTGGAATGTAAAAGTGAAAAAAATGTGTCCGATTAAATATATACCCTTGTTTTGCATATCTCCCTTGGAAATGCCCCACGAATGACCTTGCGGCTTGAGTCGCTTCCCTATTTTTTATACCTTTTTCTTTTTCTTCTTGAGAGTTAGATTATGAGTTACCTTGGCTACAATGGTAGTTCTGAGGTAGTATTTTTTTAATCATAAAACGGAAATTGTACATGTTAACACTTCATTCGGTGATGTATTTTTGGTTATTAACAAGGAATGGAAAATGCTTGAAGACCCGAAAAGAAGGTCAACAGTTGGAAGGGTGTGTTATTGTCATATGGCGGACTGACTTACCCATATCAATGCTGTCCTTAGTAGCCTACGAATGTTCATGCCATCACTTTTTGTGATGCGTGAAAGGCTGTAGACTTTTATTGGTCTAGGTTCTTTTGGGAATGTGAGAGCATGGTTAGTAGTATAACCAGCTGCCGGCTATAAGGGTATGTCATGTCGTCAAGAATTAGCATTATTAATTACTCATATAACAGTGCTGATTATAAGATTGGCTATAAGGTTACAACGTTTTCTCACTTTCTTTCTATCTCTTTTTTATCATTAAATGTATTTACCTCGGAGCGCGCGTAGAGGCGGGCTGTTGCATAAGAGTCCACTCCTTCATTTTTTTTCATGTCTCTCTCCTCCGCATAGGCAAAAGTACGCAAAAGTGCCATGTAAGCAGGCCTATAGTCCACTATTGTACTTGCTCCGAGGAGCAGAAGCGGTATAGACTTGGGTGGGGCATTTTATCTACGACCAAGGATCAAGGTGCTCACTCAATAAATAGTTGTACAAGCTACTTAATGAGGAAGGTGTTTAGCAAGAGTGGCTATAAAAATAATACCTAAAATCCAAAATATTATCCCAGGTAGATGCTAAAGCTACCAATTGACCGTTTTGAAGGCGCTTGATGAAGGTCAAGCCATCCTTTTTTAATAGAGGTTCGTGTAAGATTGGCGACAGCGAATCGACGAGTCTAGGGGAAGATACCTAGTGGGAGAAACTCTAGGAGCTCTACAATACCCGACTCTGTATAATATTAGATTCAGAAATAAGAATTTGATGGCTCTTGTTCTTAGGATAACCCTTTCAACATTCAATTTCTCTGGGCAGTACCGAGTGAAAAATGGACTAAGCGGGTCCATTTGGTTTCTCTATTGATGTTGATAAATCTATCATTTCAGTGCAGGTTAACCAGTAAGGGTGTCTTTATTCCAGCCGATTCCACCTGATCTTCTATAGAGGGTCTCGAGTTGGTAGCCTAGATGCGATGGTAACAAGGCTATGGTTTTTTTACTAAGTTTAGGCTCTTCAAAGAGATAAAAACCTACGCCTTTCTTATGTTGTATTAATTTGGATGGAGTACAAAGTACATGTTGATCAACCATGAGATTAATCTATGTCTCTACGAGCTCTACCCCCTAGAATATGTAGGTATCAAGGGGTTTAGGGTTACACAAGTCGGCTACGTATAAGGTTATCGTCTCTTAGATGAACTCTAAGTCTTGGAGTATGTACCAAGTCATCAGAAACATGCCTTCTAGGTGCCACGGGCATTTTGTTATGGCCCCTTTATGAACCGCCATGGGGGTCATCGGCCAGGCTCACCTGGCCGAGAGACGACGTGGTGGATGACCCTTAGTCCAGGACACCATTAGCAAGAGTCTTCAAGTCCTGGACACTCCTAGGATGTTCCGAACTGTTGTTCATCTTGGGTCGTCAGTCTTGAATACCGATTCAACAAATTCTTTGTGCGTCATACGTTTTGTTCTTCCAAGTGTATCTGAAGACACTACAAGAAATATGTCAACTAGTGACCTTCTGTCAGTGACCTTAGAAGAATTGGTCATAGATCTATGACCATTTCAGACCAATTGGTCAAAAGCTGTTCGGGGGGCTCCAAACCCTAAACTATAACGACCATTTTGGTCAGAAAGGTCGCAATTTCCTTACACGAAATGGTCATAAAGCAGATAGCACTGGTCCGCCGCCTTATTTCTAGCTGATCATGACCAATATAGATGGTCATAACCTTGTAAATTGTGGTGGGTTGCTACGACTAGACGCCACCTCATCAGTTTTGCCTATGTGTTATGTCCATGTGGCAGTTTTTGCCCTAGGTTGTGAAGCAACCAATATTTCTGTCATTCCCAAAATTCCCCCAAAAATCTCATAAATTCTTTGGGTCGTATCTAGGTCAAATATGTAAAAAAAACCTTCCTTGCCTAGTTAAAAAGTAATTCAAAAATATTCATTTTCCTATTTTGTTCAAAAAAACACTTTGTGAAGGAAGTACCACTTTTGCATGTCCAAATGGTATTCATTTTCTACAGTGTTTTCCTATGCCCAAATAACTATCCTCCACCAAATGTCAGCTCAATCCATTCATTATTTTGAGCCCAGCTTCAACATTCGTATTTATGTCCAGTGTGGTACTTTGCAAAGCAAGTACCACCTAGACTCCTCCTTTTGAGCTGAAAATTTGTGAAGACGGTCTTCTTAGTAATTGATCATCCTCAACCCAAACTCACGCCCATTAGCCATGTGCATTTCTCGTACCGCTAATCAAACACTTGACTGCTAATTCATGTTTGAGCATCGATCGGTCTCCTCGTGAGAATCTTATGTTGTAATTTTCTTTCTAGCACCTACCTGGATAGTGCCCAACCCACTAGACATGCATAGGCCTCCCAGAACACATGGCAACACCACAATCACGCGGTGACCACGCGGCAGGCATGCGAGTTTACGCGCTCTAGAGTTGGGGCCCTCGACCACCACCCAAACCTCGACGTATCGCCACCAAACCATGTATTTATGATTAAATAGGTACTTATGTAACTAGAAATGGTTTTTCCGAAAAAGTAAATAGCAAACTATGAGGCAGCTGCAGTTCAAATTTGACCCGCTTCCAGCTGAATCGGCGGAAATTTGTCTTTTTCACGAGAGGTGGATCAAAACTTTTTACACCCAACCATTTTGTCAATTATGCATTAAATATGTCCTAGTATTCTAGAAAATTGATTTGGTCCAATTTTGCAACAATTATTTGGGAGGTCCTTCACAAAAATACCTCCTTTTGGGCACTCGAAAGATGGAAAATGATTTTTTCGTCCAAAGAAAATGAAAAATTTCTTAGGCAATATTGTTTGCCATTCCAAGATGCACCCTTTTGCACAATATGAGATCATTTGAACAAATTATGCCATGAATGTGGCCGTAGGATTGATCATTTGGTTTGAAAGCCATGAATGTTGCCTGCTTCTAAGTCAGTGGAAACTTCCCTGTATGGCTATTCATCTTGGTATTCTATTGAGACTTCATGTCCATCGCCAAAGGGAATAGATGCCGTACATGGCCTCTAAGATTGGGCGCCATGGGCCTGGACCTGGGCACCGCTGATGATGGCAACTCTGTAGCATCTGCAAGAAGTCCAACGCTATACTACAGCCTATGACTCTTTACCTTCATTTTCAACTGAGACTTCCTGTCCAGCCCCCGAGGGAATAGATGGCATGCACCTGAGACTTCATGGTGTCCAAGATTGGACGCCATGAGCCAGCACCTCAAAACTGCTCATCATGGCAACTATGTAGAATCTGCAAGCCGATGATAATATAGTGTGTCAGTAAAAAAATTGAATCCTCGTGAAACTGTATTTTTAGGAACGGATCGAAGGGACTATCATCATATAGGCCTGCGTCTTCCGACAGAGTCGATCCAACAGCCTGCTAGCACGTCACAAATCTGTGGCATATAAATTGATAAGACAATTGCATTGTTTTCCATGGGAGTGGGTGGAATAGTTTCCATGGGTGGAGGGGGAAAGAATAGAGAAGAAGGGGCGGTGGGAGGATGGCTTTGTCTTTCACGTGGAGAGAGATTGGAAAGGGGAAGGGATGTGTGAATATTTTCTATCGGAGGAGAGAGGCAGAGAGAGATAAAATAGGGAGATGAAGGTTTTTTTCGGTGGATTCTGTAGATTGATCTGCACCGTAATAACTCGGTCCCACAAGATTAACGGCTCATAAAATCTGATTAATGTGGAAATTTTTAGGAACTCTAGAATTAGTATAGGTATAGATATAGACTAGTTTACTTCCATGCAACTAAGCAGTACTGTGCTGTACATGATGATGCATGCATAGCTGAGATTATTCCTTTGAGGATAGATGGATGCATTCGTCACCTTTTAGATACAATATGCTAGTACCGTTGGTAAATAGTAAATACATGAGAATTTTACTTTTTGCATGAAAAGGGGAGGGCATCTCTGACAGATACTAGCTAGTACATATATTGGTTAATGCATGTCGCGACCCAGCCGTCCACCTCTCATTATTCTTTGAGCCCTGGATGTGGCCTCGTATTGGCTTCCCGTACATTATACTGATCGAACTACACAATAGAAGATACTACATAATATACCAGTGTCCAAGAGCAGATACAAAGTGGGCTGGTGGTCGCGTGCGTCTCGAGTCAAGCCAAAGTGCCTCACTGCACGTGTTACTTTCAAGACCACCATCGGCATCTACTGTCAACCTTAAGTGGCCCAACGCCAACGGTAATATATTTCTAAATTGCTACACCCACGACTATGATACATCATGTATGCGCTAGCGAAGATGTCTTCTCAAGCCCAACTTGCTACACCTAGCAGGATACTCCCTCCGTCCGGAAATACATGCCATCAAAATGAATAAAAGGAGTCAACTAAACTCCCTCTCATCAAAATGAATAATGTGGGAATTAATCTGATACATCCATTTTTGTCTATTTTAATGACTTGTATTTTCGGATGGAGGGAGTACAACTAAACTACGGCTGGTCACGTGGTCAGAAAGTTTGAACACGCGCTTACCGTTGAAATTACAACGAACCTCCGTACACGTCCGCGTGTTGATCTCCGATGTCTTGCTCTACCCCAGCTTTATATACGTCAAACAGAATTTGATCTTCTTTTCAATTTTTTTTTGAATTTATCGTTCACCGAGATCATTGGTCCCCTGATTTTGTTTTCATTTGTTTAAGATTTTTCGTTTTATCGTGTGCTCATCTGAGCTCACTAGCAGAACATGAATTTCGTCTTAGAAAGCATATCATGGCATAACATAACACCAAAAACACATGCAACTACACTGCCGAGAAATACAGAGTAAGACCAGAAGACGCATCATGTCACGTCCTAGGCTACCTAGGCTCTACGGCAACACCCTCAAAAGGACAAATGGCACTAAGCGTTGTTGCCACCAACTCCGAGATGGACAAAGATCTTCACTCGGAATAGTCATACACAGAGAAAAACCACAACGATGTCCATAATAGGAGTTGCCACCGTTGGCGCCAAAATCCGGAGCTTTCACTCGACAACTCACCCATGTACCCACGAGGCACCAAGCACAACCATACTAAGATGAGGCCTCTAGATCCGGATCAGGCCCTCGCCGCTGCGAATGAAAGGAAGCAACCCCGAGCCAGCCTTCACTACACCGCGTGCCGCTCACGCAACCATGAGGCATAGCCACCACCGTCGCTGTGATACCCACTAGAGTGTCAGCCATGCGTACCGCCATCCCGGGGCTTCTGCCCCAACATATATGTCCTGAGACAACACCAACCGTCCACATCACTTTAAACCAACTATGGTAGTACAGGTGAAATATTCTCCTTCCGCTCCTTGCGTGATATCAGCCGCCGAAACTGGGGGCCCCCTCCATGGACGGAAATGCCTACACAAACATCACTAGGCAGTCCCGATGACTGCGGACAGGCGTCGCCAAGCAAGCCATGACCATAGGCCCCCGGCCTTGGCCGGGCGATCTCACATGCCGCCACACCCGTGGCATTTGGTCCGGATCTGTCCAGCGGCGTCACAGACACCATCACCTCCTAGAGCGCTCGCGAGAAGAGGGATTCACTACTTGTGGGCACCACCCCGTCCGAGCCCAACCTCACCTACACGGAGCGGCAACCCTAACCTGCTTTGGGCCCATATCTAGCCCACCAAAGCGCGAGTCATAGATAGAAGCCAACACCGCCTTGTATGCAGCAGGCAGCACCGTCATGCGCCAAGCGCGACAAGCTCGGAGCCTCGGACCCAGGAAAAGTGAGGTGGCCACCGTCTCTTGCGTGCACGCCTGTACGTTCTTGCGATGGGGAAAATTCATCTGCCAAGCCACCCACGGCCACCAGAGTCCAGATCTAGACCGAAGCCCAAAATTGAGACACCACTGGTAGTACGAACTCCACCGCGTCCAGCCCACCTCGCCGTCGCTAGGGCCAGCCAGCACGGCGATGCGCTCCGCACCAGGACGCCTCAGTCGCCGGACGCTTCAAGACCGCAACATCCAATGCTGAGCGGGGAAGATAAGGCTTCCCTGCCACTGACCGGGCTTAGCGTGCCCCGAAGGAAGCGAGGCTAGGGCCGAAGCGAGCCGATAGGGTAACCCCCAACCCGTGGCTGGCGGACGTGGGATGAGTGGACCATTTTACCGATCAATCAATTAAAAAGAGTGTGATGATACTCTATCTTCTTCTCATCAAGTGCGTAGGCAAGCCCATTTCCAGAAAAAGTTTCTGACTCAAATGTATTGGAATACCTGTCGCTTGAGCTCCAATCAGCATGTTGGTGTTGTACGTTATTTACTAAGATTTCCTTGCTAAACAAATTATTCAAGTTCTAGAGAGATTATTAGTACTGAGATTCACGTAATTATGGATCGATAAGTTGGATCTTGCACTCAAATTATGAGTAGAACTAGGAAATACCGCTATTGGCGAACAGCCTAAAACATTGAGAGGGGGAGGGGGGTTGCAACGGAACAAAAGATGGTGGCCGTTAAAGTTCTACAAGAGAAAACCATACCATTTCATATTTAGAAACATTTAACATTGCTGGAAGGGAATAAAAGATTTCCCAAGAAATCTGGTTCAAGAAGCTCACTAATAGCATCAACAATTCGTCATCAAAGCAGAAGAAAACAAAATGTGGAAAAAATAATAATGAAAGCATATGTTCTCAAAAGCACAAAGGAAATCATCCATGATGTAATTGAAGCTTGATTCATACTAGCTAACAAGTTTAACACATATTGCATTTAAGTTGAGTTTCGATTCTAACAATGCCGACCTTCACTCTGCCTCCAAGACTTCCGGTTTAGCAACACTGACCTCCTCCCTTCCTCGAAGGCTTGGGCTTTAGCAACTCTGACCTTTTCCCTGATAACGCGCTCAAGGTTGGCTTCGACCTCCATCCGCATCTCTTTCACTCTCACACATATCATATAGTACGAAACTCTCCCAACAGAAGTTGCAATCTCTAAATAAAGAACAGAAGCGAAAATACGCCAGGCCGCCGCTCTAAAACTTGGAATTGAATCACCAGCTGGTTGGAAAAACGCATCTGCAACAGAATAGACTTCTCTTACTTTGTTGTGGAGTTTGACCAGCTCAGCGGCGAATTCCCTGTGGCGCCGGACGCAATCTTCCTCGATTCGGTTGAGCTGGGACCTCAAATCCCGAAGCACTGCTGGTGAGAACTGAGAGTCCTTGTGCATGAGCCGGCGCACAACGGCGGGGCTTGGGTAGCGGCTGAACACGGCGTAGGTGGCTGGAATCAAGGCGGCAGCACGGATGAGAACTAAGCTGCGCAGAAACTGTGCCATGTTGAACCGTGAACAAACTGTAAAAGCGTGGCGACGGCGTGAGAACTAAGCTGCATTCAGGTTGAGCTAGTAATAACGGGGCGCCTTTGCCACTAATAGTACCCATTTTGGTACCGCAATTAATTTAATGATGAAGCGGGCCGGACTGTAGCACAAATACACTAGCATATGGATACTACGTTCTCTTA
>NC_041391.1:83863110-83865988 GCF_002162155.2 Triticum dicoccoides
TTTTGCGGGTGTTCTCTTAGAGCATCTAAAGCGAGGTTGCAACTTTGGGACATAGGTACGTCCGCGAACGCGTCCGGATGCGCACCGTCCGTGGATGCGCACGCGCACGGTGACTGGACGAGCCTCAAATTTTAACATTTGCTTGCACCATATACCCTATTTCCAAAAATAGCAATTACATGCAGGGCCATGAACGACGTACGCCCGTCTTGGGCCGGATGAGCTGTCCAAACACACCAAAAATTGCACATTAATTAAGATTTGCACATCCGTTTTGTCCCTACCGAAATAACCTTATATGCCTACAGCCTTATCTATGGAGCTATGCCGATGGCATTGCCTACGGCAGCCGTAGGCATAGTAAAGGCCGTCGGCATACACTGATCTATGCTTACGGCAGCCGTAAGCATAGTTAGGCCATCGGCATAGAGGTGGCCCTGGTGGTCCGGGGATAGACGGCGGGCTGACGCCGTCAAATCTATGCCGATGGCCCTGACGACGGCCGTCGGCATAAATATTATCTGTTTTTCTTTTACTAGGAGCTGCCATGGGGCAGAGCTATGCCGACGGCAAAGCTATAGGCATAGTTTTCCAAGGCCGTAGGCATAACCCCGCCACATGGTGCCTCTTGGTAACCCCTGGTCGAGAACTATGCCTACGGCTCATCTGTATTTTATTTTAAATTATTTTTATTTTTTCAAAAAGTTAAAAATTGAATAATTTAAATCTAACTTATCTAAACTTAAACATACATAAATTATACATGACTTGTGGTAGAATTTTCCGTAGATTATGAATATCCAGTTTGTTTTTGTTTTTGAGTATGTTAGAAATGTGACCTCATATACTTTTGCATATATGTCCTTATACTTTGTTAAAATAATAAGTAATTGATACTTGGATCGATTTTGACAAATTTTATATTGTTTTATCGGAATCTAGAAAGGATCTTGTTGCTATACTATGTTTCAAATTTGAACAAACTTAAATCATGTTTGCTTTAAATTTACAGAAAACACCATTTTGTTTTGAATTTTTTGTATATTTTTCATTCCTTAGCCAATCGAGACAAATTTTATATCCACATCCACCAGATTGTTTCAAGGATTGTGGTGGCAGGCGCAAACACCCGGCAACCAGCTCTGGAGTTTGACCCCTTCATGGACGGCGATGTCGTCGACACTTGGAGGGGGAAAACGGCCACGTTGGGTCAACATGGAGGGAATCTTATGGTGGGTTTGGCACAAACCTTGTTCCCAAGTGTTCCTATGTGTTGACCTATCAAAACCATGTGAAAACGTCCATTGGTAAATTCCCGTCCGATGAAAGTCAAAGGCATAGATCTCAGGGTCAACTGGTCTAGGCTTAGGCCGGCCGGGGGCCTTCGGGGGTAGCAATGCCACCAGAGCATCACGTCGGGTCCTCATATGTCTTAAGGTGTGGTGGCATGTCTGAAGAGGCAATACACGACTCCATTGTGTCCCGCCCCACCCCCGCCGCCTTTACGAACGTCGATGAAATTGAAATAACCCCTCCGCGGTTTTGGCGTTGCATGAATATTTCCGAACACTCGTGATCAATTCAGGAAATTTTTATGCAGTGCAGACACATGTGATATAATAGGCGTGGCAATTTCTTATATTTTTTAAAGATGCAAGAGTATGTGAAAAAAATCACCCACTACGGATTGTTCTTCGCGTGTCTATGAGTGTGCCCAGGGGCCTTCGGGAGCTAGCTATGCCACCAAATCTTTCGCTGGGTCCTCTTACATGTCTGGAAGTGTGGTTTCAAGTGCAAACACGCGCCATGCGGCTCCGGAGTGTGACCCCCTTCACAGAAGGCGCTGCCGCTAGCACTAGGAGGGTGGAAACAGCCGCGTCGGGTCGACACGAGGGGGATCCAGTGGTGGGTTGCTCCCAGACCTTGTTCAAAATGTTCCTATGGGATGACCGATCACAACCAGGTGGAAAAGTCCATTGGTCAAAAGACATCGGGTGAAAGTCAAAGGCCTATATCTTCGGGTCAACGGGGCTAGGGTTAGGCCGGTCGGGGGCCTTCGGGTGTAGCAATGCCACCAAAACTTGCATTATGTCTTAATATATGTATACAAGTGTCATGGGTTGAAATAGCCAACGGAGCAACCCGCAGCACACTTCCTAAACAAAAGCGAACACATTCTCTCTCGATAACCAGATACTACCTTGGAGATTGTGTAGTTTACAAGTAGCTTCCGGCCAGGCTTCTGCGAAACATGCTCAAACTTTTACCATGCCCTACAAGGGCCATATGACTACACCATGCCAGGTCCCGAGGATTTCCGGCATCATATGATTTCCCGTGGATTTTAAAGGCTAGATCCGGCATGCCACCGAGGTACATTCACCCTACGGTGGTGGGGCCCGCCCCTCCTTTGGTTGCACTAGGCCTACACATACCACAAATACATCATATGTGATTTAACAAACCACTTCTGGACATCATTTCAGGTGGTTGCCATGCAGATCTGGAATTTCTCGCAATGAAACCTTACAGATGCAACAAATGTCTGAAATGTTGTAGGCGGCCCAAATATGCATGTCCTGGCACGTGTCATGCAATGGCCCCCTTTGAGAGCATGAGAAGTTTCGAGGTTAACGAAGCAACGGACATCACACCTCCTTCACAAACCGGACACGTTTTCTCTCAGTAGCCAGATACTACCTTGGAGATGAGCGGTTTACAAGCGACCTCTAGCCAGGCTTCAGCGAAACGCGCTCAAACTTTCACCACACCCTACAAGAGCCATATGACGACACCCTTCCAGGTCCCGAGGATTTCCAACATCATATGGTTTTTGTTCGATTTTAACGGCTGGATCCGGCATGCTGCCGAGGTACAT